>NC_064852.1:58817430-58994930 GCF_024139225.1 Suncus etruscus
AGAGTAAACCCTTAGGAGAGTTGAGTGTGGCTTTGACACCTTGCCTCACATAAATAGTAAAACTCAAGATTTTTTTCTTCTCCTCCCTTTCCTCCCTTCTCTCATTCCTTCATTGCTTCTTTTGTTCTTTGTGTGTGTGTGTGTGTGTGTGTGTGTGTGTGTTATTTCAGGGTCACACCTACCTCCTGGTGGTCAGGGCTTACTCCTGGCCCTGCATTCAGACTACTGGTGTATGTGGGTGCCTAGGTGGCAGGGATCAAACTAAGGTCAACCTGTGTAAGGTGAACCCACTGTATTATTGCTCCATCTCTCCTTTATTGCTTTATCTCATTTACAATTTTATTTAAAAAAATTAAGTAGAGTGATAATAGTTATTGAGCAAAGAAAGACAAAATATGGGGCCTGAGAAATAACATGGAGGTAGGGCATTTGTCTTGCATGCAGAAGGATGGTGGCTCGAATCTCAGCATCCCTTATGGTCCCCTGTGCCTGCCAGGATATATATACACATCACAAGCTATGATACAGGAAGCAGAGAATGAGTATATATCTCTTAAGGGAAGTTAGTAGAACCCACATGAAAAACAACTGAAACTTGCTGATAGAACTACGTAAATCATCTGAGTCAGAAATTGTTCCTCCAGCCAAGTCAAGTGTCAGATGACTGTAATTCTATTAGGCATCTTGACTGCAAGTAACCTCATGAAATACCGTGTACCATAACTACCAAGATAAGTTTTTTTTTTATTCCTAACCCAAGAAATAATGTGAGATAAAGTATTATTAATTTAAGTTCCTAAATTTTGAGTATCTTATGAAAATGCAAATCAATAAATTGAGATCAAGAGCTTCTTTGTATTTTATAAATACTTATTTAAAAAATGATTGTTGGGACTTCCAAATAACTTTGAGCAAGAGTCAATATTCTGAATAGTGATAGTCAAGGATATTCCAGAATGTAATTCTATAACTATATACAGAAAGCAGTGTACTTGTCTAGTATGTGACTGACCTGTATTCAATCCCCTAAGCCTATTATGATTGATCCTTGAACACAGAGCCTGGAATACACCCTGAATACAGCTGGGTGTGACTCAAATAACGAACAAATGAAAACATCAAAATAATACAACCTGAATAAGATCTGCTGATAAAATTAAAAAAGGTAGCCGGTTTCCTGGGTGTTTCTTTTACTTAAATGTGTGACCATGATGTGACCTCTGGTGGCTCACAGCACTGCTGAGTCTGCATAGTATCACATCAACAACTCAAGAATTGAACTATCTAGCCCAGTTGGATGAGTATTTCCATGACAGAATTTGGATCTCTAAATATTGCTTAGGAGTTCCCTGTTCCCCAAAGATATAATCTAGGCCACTTTAAAATTGCAGAACTAAGATTCTATGATGTGCAAGCTAAGTTAGGAAGGCATAAAACTACAAATTACTCTAGGGTAATAAATTTACATGCTTTTTGAAAATGTGTATGCATGCTTTTTGAAAATGTGTATGCATGTGTGTATGTGTGTATAGATTCAGACAGCAAATGAGAGAAAGAAATGGCATAAGAGTAAATCATGATAAGATAATTTTCAGTCTAAAAACTAGCAAATAGTCAAGGAACAGGACTAAAGGTGGAAGAGGACAAACCTAGAATAAGCAAGGTCTGATTTGATCCCTAGAATTCATGCCCTCATCTTCAAGCACTGTCCAATTCAACACTAGTATCTTGCTTACCACTTGATTAGGAATAAATTTGAGCCACAGACACAAAGATACTAAAGGGTGTGACACCTTTTAAAATCTAATGTATTTGAGTATAATAAGAATTCTACTTAGTAATATTAACAAAAATATTACTTTATGGTTAACTTTGAAAAGCACATATATTTCATTGATGTATTTTTATGTATATTCTATTTATTCCAACATAAAACAATTATATGTAAGCCTATGAGCTTTTGGATCCATACAACTCTCATGATCTTTTAAGAATCTTTGAGTACAGTAGAGAAATTAATGTGATAGATTGAAGTTTCTTTGTTATTGAAATATTCTAAGTGAATATTATTACTTTCTTTGGAGTGTTTGACTCAGATCTAAAGTGGAAGAATGAAGCCCTAATAATCTCTTCTAGATAGAGTAAAGAGAGAGAGGTTAAGAACTAGAGTTCTTTTTTAAGAGGAGATTAGCATTAGGAACACATTCATTTATTAAGACAAACAAATCACTGAGTAAATTCAGTACCTAAAGACCTCCTAATTTTCTCCCAGTTACATCAAATATAACAGAATAAATGAAATTATTAATTAAAAACTAGGAACTTGCAATAGAGTTAGAAGATAGTGACCAATAAGAAGAATGAAGAGGGTCGGGAGAGATAGCACAGCGGTGTTTGCCTTGCAAGCAACCAATACAGGACCAAAGGTGGTTGGTTCGAATCCCGGTGTCCCATATGGTCCCCCCGTGCCTGCCAGGAGCTATTTCTGAGCAGATAGCCAGGAGTAACCCCTGAGCACCGCCGGGTGTGGCCCAAAAAACAAAAAAGAAGAATGAAGAAAGGGTATTACAGAAGACAATTTTTTTGAAATTTGAATAAATAAACAGAAAAATTATACTTAATTTTATTATACTACATATATATTACATTATACTTATGTATAAGTATAATGTATATATATGTACATATGTATATATATGCTATGTGTTGACTAAACAATGGAAATCTTGTGTTACTGATGAGGACTTGGTTACAGTGACTTTATGCTGTATTGATTATGTTACTAAAAAGTATCAATATGATCCATGTTCCTTCATTCTTCTTTTCATAGTACCAAATTCTTTCTAAAGCTTGGTTTCCATCACAATCATATAAATGGCTGGCAAAATTTCCTGGGGTTACTATCATTTAACTATACAGATGAAAAAAAGTGGTTAAATGTACTTCTGGAAGTCCTCCCAGGGACAAGGATGCTAATTTCCCAGAAGTCTTTAACAGACCTTTCAGCAAATTACTTGGTCAAATATGTCTCATACCACCCCCCCCTTAATCAATAACTATAGCCAAAGGTTAGCATTTTAATGATTAACTTAAGCTGGAAACATGTGCCCTACTCACAGGCCCTAAAATTGAGTAAGTTTCTCTCAACACATTTTTATTTTAAATGAAGGAAATATAGCTATTAAAATTAAAATGTGCATATTTCCTAGGAAAAAATAAGCACCCCAAAGGGGTAATAATTAGAATTGTATATACCAGTCATTAACACTTTTATGCTGTGAAATACCATATTATTGTCTCATAGACTGATTTTTCCACCTATATTTAAACAATATTTTTATTTTTCCAGTATTAATGGTATTAAAAAATATATGTACATATATTTTCTTAAAGAGTGTGTGTCTAACATTCCCTCAGGAGTAAGAGAGATTGTACAGAAGACAGGAAACTTGCCCTGCAGGAGACTGTCCCAGATCTAACTCAAATGCTAACTGTGGTCTCTGAGCATATCAGGAGAAATACCTGAGTATAAAGTCAGAAATATGTCTTGAGAACTGCAATGTGTTAATCCAAAAGGAAACAATAACAAAATATGATCTCAAAGTGTCAAGATTAATTTAAATTTAAATAAGGCAGTTCTTATTTCTCTTTTAGTGTTTTCTCAATTTAACATCCAAACTTATCAAAACAAATACTTCAACCATTTATTTTTTCAACCTGGCCCATTTTATGCCTCAAGTTCTTCAACATTATAACTTCCCATTCTTCCTGGCTTACTTCAAGTCCAGATTCTCCAGAAGATTTTATATTTGCTATTATTTTTGAGATGCACTCCACCTTTTTGTATTATTGGAGTAGATAGCAATAGTTACATTTTTCTTAGACTCTGGAACTCTATGTTTGTATGTCCTACTCTCTAATGGTCAATAAAAGCACATGACTGTTGTCTTTTCAATTGCTTACCTTAGTCTCCCGGCTTGTTAACCTTCTATCAATAAATACATAACAAATGGTTAGAGTAGTTGTCAGCAAATGGCAAAAAATATGTTCAAGTTTTGTGATAGTGCATTATAGCTGTTTGTTTTATTATTATTATGAACAATATTATTATTTTAATTAGCAAACAGTTCCAACAAGAAAATATGTGCAAAGTAGATCTTTACATTTAATTCTATTTAAATTCTGGCAGCTCACATATTAAGCTCATAATTTTAAAAAGCATATGATTTGATACTTAGTTTGTTCTATATGCCAACCATGATAATATATACTCTACAGTAGAATCTACACAAATCACAAAAATGTTAACATCTAGATTCTATTGCTATCATTTTACTTTATCAATGTGAATGATAATTCATTTTATCAATGAGAATATTTCCAACTGATATATTATTTGTCTACCCTCACACTATATATACGTAGAGAAGACAATTTTTAAATTCAATTTTCTTTGCTGTAATTTTGCCTATGAATATTAGTTCAAGATCAGAGTTTGAGGCTCTTTGCATACCTGATACGCTATAATATATTTTATTAGGAAACATTTTTTAAACACTAGAAACCTTGAATTATAGGAAATATTATTTCAATTTTAAGTGCTGGGAAACTCATGATTAAAGAATGCAGCATCTGCCAAAATAAAGTATAATTTGTGTGTGAGACGCTCTTTTGAAAATAGTATAATATACTCCTGCAGGAACACATGACATTTTCAATTAAATAGTAAGGCATCAGAGTTACAATCACATTCAAATAATATTGCATGTATGTGTATTCACTCACATCTACATACAAAGCTGAGGACTTGTGAAATGAAGTATCTGATATATAGGGATTCATAGCACTGCCAAGATGGTAAAATCTCATATTATAAAATATCAGAGTTGCAATGACTATTTGAGGATATCTAAAACAAAATAATACATGAAGCTAAACACCAACAGAATTTTTTTTTTATTTTGGTTCAGAGTATGCAATACTAAGGATTACTCCTGACTTTGCACTCAAGGATCACTCCTGATTGTGCTTAGAAAAAAAAAAATGCTGGGGCTCAAACCTCGTTTGGCTACAGACAAGTCAAGTACTTTCGTTATTGAACTATTTCTCTGGCCCACCAATGGCAATTAATCACAGACCCACAGACCTATAGAAATAACTCTAAATAAAAAAATAATAGTTTTTCAATTGTAAGAAGAGTTAAAAAATAGTCATATTGAAGGAAGGGGATTGATACTTGTTTTTCTTTATTGAGGTGACCACTAATGGCTAAAGTATATGAGTGCTTACATTATAATAAGATTACCAAATTATTTGTATTCTTTTCTTTAACCTAAAGTATATCCATTGTATATCCCTGGTGATTGATATGTAACTGTGGTGACTGTGTGAGAAAATTAAGTGGGGATGTGTATTGGCAGAAAAATGATCTTTTCCCTATTGAAGCATGTCACCAAAAGTGCTAGTGCCTTTTAGGTGAGATAAAATAGTTAATATATGTGAAAACACTTTGAGACCTATTAATGCATCAAAAACCTAATTGTCAGAATAAGTATCTTCATTAAAATGTGAGTTCTGCTTTTTGGGGATATGTAGGCACACGCCATAGGACTTAAAGCTTACTCGTAGCTCAGAGATTATATCCGGCTAACTGGGGGGAGGGGCGGAGGGAGTTGTATTCAGTATTGAAAATCAAAGTAGGATAGGTTGCATGTGCCTAATTTCTTAAAATTGCCTCCTAAGCCCTAAAAAATAGTTTTGCATCAAATAATCATTTCTAAAACACTCTTACTTCTAAGAACTAAGTAATTTGTGCTAAGAAAAATAAAATAAAACAATAAAAATTGTCAGAAAACAAACCCACAAAATCATGAAAGGCACATAGAGCTGCTAAATAGACATTAGATCACAAGTGTAAATTTACAATATATCTTAATATAAAAAAGTAAATTAATTTTTATTTTCGCAAACATAAGTTGTTTCTAGGCTTGCCCAAGAAGATTGATTTATACGTTTGAATGTGATTTCCATTTTACTTTATATTAAAATGAATGGAAGTTAAAGGTCAAGTTTATTCAGAAAATTGTTAGCTATCTTTGGGGAAATATTCCAGCATGTGTGATTTTAATCAATTTTCATTCATTGTTAAAGTTCACATAAAGTTTAGCTTAATGTCCATGGGAAATGGAAATGGTGACTTTGCTTTTATGTGCACAATAAATATACCTGAATCTAAAATCCTCTAGACAATAATGTTAATAAAGCATATTTGTCTGGTTCCATCAAAAAGAAATGTTTAAATTAGAAGATCTGCATTCTTAGATGCTAGGTTAATAGTAGAATTTTTTATCTCAATCTTTATTATTTATAATGCCAAGAGGGAAAATTAACATGAGCATACTCTTTGGGCCATAAATCAGAGTAGTTATAAAATATATGAGGAACAGATGTAAAAAGAAGCTGGAAAGGATAATCTTCAGGAAGGATTGGTACCTTTTGTCTGATTCTGTCCCAGCTTACAGCAATTCCATAGGTCTGTACAAGTTTTTGCTTAGATCCCAACACATTAGTTTGAGTCTTACATTCGGCAGATGATTTGAATTAGCTGGTTGAACTGGAATAAGATTATTTCAATCCTCTGAATATATGGGCCTAGGTAAGGAGATAAAGATAAATGTTAGGGGCTATGGAACAGAGTTCTCTACCCAGATATATGGAACTGAGTAGAGAGCCAGTAAATTAAACTGCTATGGTCAAGTTAAACTGCTATGTGTATGGATGAGTTGGGTTATGATTTACTAAGACAAATTGGACTTGATTCTATAAACTGAACAGTAATGACTCTCAGAATAGGGCCTTGACAGACCCCAACTCTCATAGGAGATATTATGCTTATCATATGTTAGTTCAACTTTTGTGTATTTAAGGAATATGAGAAGTACCAAATTATATCCCCATCAAAAATTTACCAGTGTTCCCTTTTCTCTCAGAGCTTGCTATCATTTGTTCTTTTGATCTTTCTGATATAGACTATGATCACAGTGTGATCTTACCTTATTTTGTTTCAGTTTTGTATTACCCAAATATCAAATACATCACTTTTTTCATGTGTATATTGTGTTTTTTTTTTTTTTTTTTTTTGTTTTTTTTTTTTGTTTTTGGGCCACACCCGTTTGACGCTCAGGGGTTACTCCTGGCTATGTGCTCAGAAATCGCCCCTGGCTTGGGGGGACCATATGGGACGCCGGGGGATCGAACCGCGGTCCTTCCTTGGCTAGCGCTTGCAAGGCAGACACCTTACCTCCAGCGCCACCTACCCGGCCCCGTGTATATTGTGTTTTCTATTTGTAGTATTTGAAGAACATTTTACTTAATGTTTTTTTTTGTTAAGATTCTAGTTCTATGTCAATAAAAAAGTGCCTTAGCAATAACTTTTGATCTAAGAGTTATAAAAGGAAGAGTTTGAACCAAAATCACAATATGTTTTAGATATTATAAGTTTACTTTCTTGATAAAATGTATGGAGGGTGTGTTGTTAAAGAAGATAAACTTAAAGGGGGGACATTAGAACCTTATAATAAACATTAAAACCTTTTATTAGATCTTAAGTCTACCATAATAAATTACTACATATTTCTTGATTTAAAAACATAAGTATATTTTTTCACAATTCAGAGATCAGAATTCCAAAATCATGTTATTGAAAGGAATTTTTTTTTTGAAGATTCAGGGATAGAGTCCATTACCTCTTGTTTTTGGAAGCTTTGTAAACCTAGGATTAAATAATTTGAAGTCACAATTCTACTGCCTATTCAGTGCCATCCCAGATTACTCTGGATTCTCTCTGTGTGTGTATCTGTCTATCTTTCTCTCTCTTTCTCTGTGCGTGTTACCTACTTTCTCACACACACAGACATACATCAAGGAACTCTTCATTGATCTTATTTTCATTTCAGAATTTATCTTGAGATTTTTAATACAATATATTAGGGTGTGAAAAGATCTTTTCCACAAATTCTTTTTCACAGTTATTATCACAGAACTAAGTCTATCTATTATAATAGATAATAGACTGGGTTACATGTTCTTATGTTTACTTGTCTATCCACTAAAAAATGCTTCCAGAAAACCATTATAAGAGAAGATTCAAGTTGTAGAAAAACAAATTTTCTGAGCATATCTTGAGCCTATAGCAGATATTTCAGCAAAGGGATTATTTGTTTTAATGCACTAGTGTCTCAGTCATGGAGAAGTAGATAGATTTGGTATTCTGTTAACAATTTTCACCTGGAATTAAGAAACAATTTTTTTTAATAATGAGTGAGTACATATTTTTGGCCTTGTGCTCCTCACATGTCACTTCATTACATAGGCAGCCACCTATCATGGTATGATATAGATGGTATTCTGTGGAGAGAAGGGCATTATGTACTGATAATGGACTGACAGAAATAAATTTTTGATTTGCTTGTTTTTTTCTTTCTATCATAATACATAACCATTTACCTGGAATCCATTATTTAGAATATGAAGATTTTCAAGTCTCAAACTTCACCAAACATATACTTATTACTGATGCTTGAAGATAATACTAGTATCGTCACTTTGATATATAGACTATATAGGAAGAGCTAAAACTTCTATTCAGCACCAATCCTTAAGAGTCCAGAGACAAGATAAAATCATAACTTAATCATATATGAAAAGCACCTAGCTAGCAAAAGTCTAAACTACTAAACAGAAATCATTTGCATAATTAATTTTTACACATTGATATTAGTTGTGACCCTCATCTTATTCTCTGATATATACTCACAATTATTATTTAAATAAACATAAGTTGTGAGTGTTTGGTTCAAAAATATTATATTAAAAATCACAATCTATAAAATAGAGTGACTTTGTATACTTGTTTAACAGAAATGATTATACATCTTGGGATCTATTAGTGTTGCTTAAGAACCTCTTTGTAAATAAAAAGAGTAATGCAAGAGACGCTGGCTTTTAGTTTGGTTGTGTAATGTACTGTTCTCTCATACTGTCAAGTAAATAGAAAATTAGACAGAATGGTAGACACACATTCTCTACCTATGGACAATTCACCATCTTCACTACAATTTTCCTTCTGTGGCATTCAAGAACAGAAAAGAAAAAGGTTAATTTGAAAATGATATGTAGTGTGAGAATGCCTGGCACCATTTTTTTTAATTATTCAGTATATACTGGATGATTCTCTATTCAGACCCATCTAAATAAATAAAGGACATAGAGATTATTCAGGCCTCATGACTTTACAGTTAAAGTACATGTGTTTCTTTCTATCAGTTCTCTCACCCTTCTTTTTTGAGAGGACCCAGGCATATTTTACCTTAAATTTTTGAATATTTTTTAAATTTAAGTACCATGGTTACAAACAAGTTTGTAATTGGATTTCAGCAATGAAGTGCACACACCCCTTCACTAGTGCAACATTCCCGGCACCATTGTCCTTCCATTTTCTACATTTAACTCTGCCCCATCACTTAGAGGTCATCTCAGGCAGTTTCCAAAGTATTTTGTCAGTTGTTTTCCAAAGGAATTTTGTTGTAAACGAGGACCTTTTGGAAGGTGAAAGTGATGGTGCTTATTATTTCTTTCTAAACTTTTAGGTTAGGTCAGCCATGTTTATTTTCTGCTCTGTTGTTTCAGATTGGTTGGCAGATCTATGTCAATTTTTGCAAATTATAGCACGAGCACTTTTTATTTTTCTATTTCTGTCTCGTGAATTTCTTTTTTGCTATTTGTTTGTTTGTTTGTTTGTTTTTGTTTGGGGGCACACCCAGAGGTGCTCAGGGCTCTCTGCTCAGAATCACTCCTGGCAGGCTCTGGAGATCGATCATATGGGGTACCAGAATCAAACCCAGGTTGGCCAAGTACAAGGTCAACTCTCATCCCACTTTTATATTGCTCTGGCCCAGAACTTCTTAAATTATATTGTATGAACAATGATTTACCTGGATTATTCTCTATTTATAAAGAAAGAGTAGTTCTGTTTTTCTGATTCAAAACTGACTAATACCTTCTATAAATCAGATGTAACTGAGTGATCATTACAGCGCCTTTATACTTAGTCACTAAATTGCACAGTTCTTTGGCATTTATTTATATATTCTTTTCAATAAAGAAATCTTTAATAAAGATCCCCCTCTTGCCTTAGAAAATTTCCTAGAATTAATTTCATTTAGTATGGACAAATATATAATAGATATAGTTGATTTAGATAAAATATTCCAAACTGGTAAGTGGGAAACTGTAGATCAATACTTATGACTAAGATAGGTATTAATAAGAATTTACCTCCCCTAATTTTCTTTAGCAGTTTTCTCTAAAAGTCCATTAGCTTTAATAGGTGACTTTTATTTATTATATTTTACTAGTTTGAAATTATGAGAGCTTTAAGGGAAAATTGTGAGATGAGATTAGAAAAGGATTTCAAGCAAAAAAGAAAGATATATAAGGTAAAATATGAGATGGTTTTTGCAAATGTAAAAGAAGCAACTCGATTATTTTCAGAAGGTCACAGTTCTATAAGCTTTTCCAGTAATGTGGAAGGTTTTATTAATAAATTCATTTTTTTCTGCTAAACCTATTCTTTGGCACATAGTAAAAATGCAAAGAAAGCCCTACAATTGTGGATGTGGTATAGAACAGGAGTTAGCAAACCCCTGTTACCTATTGACTTAATCTAGTCCTCAGGCTACCTTTGTAAATAAAGTTATGTTTGCACATTCATTGAATTGTTCATTGAGGATAGTGGCTTTCATGCTAGAGCAGCAGAATTGAATAGTTACAAAGAGTATGTACTACAATATAAATATATTTAATTTGATTCCTTCATGAAAAATAATTTGCTAATGCTACTTATTTTTATTTTTATTTTTCTGTTGTTGTTTTTGGGTCACACCCGGCAACGCCCAGGGATTCCTACTGGCTCTATGCTCAGAAATCACTCCTGGCAGGCTTGGGGGACCATATGGGATGCCAGGATTCGAACCACCATCCTTCTGCATTCGAGGCAAATGCTCTACCTCCATGCTTTCTCTCTGGCCCCAATGCCACTTATATTTATGAAGATAATTTTTCCTATTTGCTTTCAGATGATAGACTTCAAGAGTTTCAGCTACTATGCTAATTCTACTACAAAATAAAATCACAGATAGTCCATGCAGTTAAGAAATTTATCAAGGGATTAGAGAAAGATGTCATATGTACATAAAGCTTAGACAATGTTGTGAAAGACTTTAAGTAGAGATGTCAGCAAGGGCTTTTTTATTTACTAGCATTGCTTCCAATAAAGATGATGAGCAAACATCAGGGATAAGGATTCTATTTTATTTTTAAAGCAGAAAGCCACAAGACCTCCTGGCATATAGATAAATTATAATTCAGATTTTGTTAACTTCTATATAAACTCCACTTATACTTTTAAGAAAGGCAGTACCAAAATGAGAAAAACAATTGCCAAAGGATAGAACAGTGAGTAGTGCCTTTGCCTCTTGCACAGGTTCCATCTTTGGAAACACATATGCTTTGCTAGTCCCTCAAGGACTCATTACTGAGTTCTTCAGGGAATCTCTATAAATAAACTAAATAAGTTATAAAATAATAATTTGAAATCAAACTAATAAAATAAAAACTAATAACATTTTGAATAATTTGGATTTATTAATTTAATCATGCATTTAATCATCTATGTATGTATATACTCTCTTCTTCACATAATATTAAGTGCTAAGAGTAGTTGCTAAACACAGCAGAAAAACTCTCTATTTCAAAAGAGATTACCTGTTAGTGTGTAGGTAAGGTATAGTACTACTTAGCATACCAGAAAGGATTTATATTAGAAATAAATTTAAAGGCCTTATAATGGAGGCAAACAGAGACTGCCTAATAGTGATATTTATTTAGAAAAATTCAGAGCTGGCGTACATACATAAGTTGAGGATACAAATTTGCCTAGAGTTATATTAGATTTCTATTATGAGCTATATGTATGATCCTGGACTAGTTGTTCAATACCCCCCCAAATTCCACATCTTAAAGTGGGGACAAATAGAATCTATCAATATTGTTGTAAGAGGTAAATGAGATCCATTTGCAAAGTACTTAAAAGACTAGTAAGTGCTTCTGGGTTGGTATTCAATAAGAGAGGAATCAGAGTGATTCTGATTTTACTTTAAAACTACCCAGTTTTTGAGTAGAGCTAGAAGTAACCACAACACAAAACAAAACAACTCAGAAACACTTAATAATTACCTCATAACTCCAGATATATTTGTTGAGTTTTCAAAATTTCCAAAAAATAAAAAAATGACAGAGTAAGGTGCTAAAAGAAAAAATATCATGGGTAATATATGTTTCTCTGTGTGTGTATGTATGCATGCAACTGCATGCATGTTTTATGGAGAGGTGATGATAATAACACATTCCAAGAACTTTTTAAATGCTTATAAAATCCAGAGATATAATACATTGTTTTAAATACAATGCAATACATTCTTATACAATTGTAGTAGTATATTGTTTTATATAATAAAATTAATGATTTTTGTAAAATACAAAAACTGACTTCAGTGATATTTTAATTCTATATTTAAAAAAATTTTCTAAACATTCTTAGTAAGTGAAAATCTATCTCCACTCAGAGACTTTATTTGACCCCTGTGAAGTTCTGTGACTATATTAAAGCTTCCATGAATTTTAAGCAATTTGGGATTCAGTTCTTTTCAAAAGAATCTCTTAAGTTTCCCTGGGTTTATTGAAACCTTGATTATGATAAACCTATATTATTTGATACCACACAATAATTATGGATCTCTTGTGTTAAATAGAATGCAACTCATAGAGATTTCTAATGAATTTCATAAGTTACTTGATTTGTCACAGAACACATATACATTCACATTACATATCAAAACACAAATATTATTAAGATATTAACTGATTGAAAATTACTAATATACTGATTGATAACTATATGAAGCATTAAGCACTCAAAAATCACAATGAATTTAAAATTGTATTCTTTTATATTATTATGACAGATAAAATACATATGAATAAAAATTATGTATTATATTAACTACTTAGTGGTATAAAGTGGCTGTACTTCATTCCAGACTAGAGGTTTCTTAGGAACATATTAATGTTAGCAAAATTTCTAATAAAATGTATCATCTTTCTACATAAAATATGCTTAAACTTTGATTTAATTATATTCTTATAATTCAGTTAATTTATAATGTGATTAAGAAATACCATATTTTCTGGTGTATAAGATGACCGAGCATAAAAGACGACCCCCTAATTTTACAGTTAAAACATTGGTTTAGGCCTATATTCACTGTATAAGACAGAACATTCCTGTGCTGCAACAATGTGCCACAGTGAGCCAATCACAACAAGCAAAGGTTCAGAGGTTATACTGTAATAGACTTCCTCTCTGACTCTGGCCAATCTGAGCAGGCTTTTTACAGTGTAGATTCGGTACAGAATATTGTTTAATTTGCATGCATAAAAAGCCTGCTTGAATAGGCTGAGTTAGAGAGGCGGTTCAAGCAGCCTTGCAGTGATTGGTGCAGGATCGAGTTGGAAAATTCGTTTTGTGGCAATATTCAGACAATTTTTGTTTAGCGGCATATTGAAATATTTTTCGAGATATACTCGGCGTATAAGACGAGCCCCGATTTTCAGATGACTCTTTTTGATTTCAAAAGTCATCGTATACTCCGAAAAATGTGGTAATGATATTATTGTAGGCTTACTTGGAACTATACATTAAAACGCATTTAACATGAGAAAAAGTCTTTGTTTATGTGGGGCTTGGAGAAAATAGTTTGGTATTTTGTTTTTTGTTACTTTTTAATCAATGGTCAATACAATTAAAGTAATAGAATTTTACTAGATCCTGGTGAAAGAGTGAGTCACTGTTTCTTAAACTTCCACAGCTAAATTCAAACCAATAATCATAAAAACCCAAGGTTGTCTAGTTTATTTTCACAAGTTAATATGGGAGAGCATCAACCATGTTCAATTAGTAATTTCACGTGACTGGAATGTCTGCTTCCTCTTGGTGAAGCAATGTCATACTGCATAAGAATCAAATTATAATAAAGTTCTAAATTCTAAATTATGAAATTATATTTAAGAGGATCATAGAAATAGAACAGTGAGTAAGGTATTTGCCTTACACATAGTCAAGAAGATTTTGAATACTTGTATTGAAGATAATCCCCAGAGTCCCACCATGAGTGACTTCTGAGCAAAGAGCCAGGAGTAAGTCCTGATGACAAACTAAAGTAAATAAATAAGGGTGTGGAGCAATGATACACCCGGTTAGACTTTTGTATTGCATTTTGCTGACCTGGGTTTGAACACCAGCATCTCATATGGTCTCCTGAGATCTCCAAGTATAATTCCTGAGCACAGAGCAAAGAATAATCTTTGAGCACTATTGAAAATGGCTCAACAATAAAAATAACTGGTATTATAGCTTATATATGAAATGTAAAATCTAAAAAGTAATTAGATTTATCTTTCCCATTTAAATTATAAGGAATTAAGGTGGAAACTTTGTAAATCATAACATTTTACAAGTGTCAGCATCCACTATTTAGTTAAGGTAGATGATTTCACTTTAGGAGTGTCTTTTCTTGGGGGCTGCGAGTTTGGTAGGGCTCAAAGATTACTTCTAGATCTGTATTTGGGGAAAGAATTGAGTTTAGCTGCATGCAAAGCATATAAGTACCTAAACCCATTACCATCTCTCTAGCCTTTAGGTTTCACTTTGTAGATGGCCAAATTTATTCAAAATGATTACCAAAGATATGTATTCAAAAGTTAAGACAAAAAACACAACAGAGAATGTAATTGTTGGAATCTAAGGCTATCTGAATGCTAGCTGTTCATGGAGGTCTCATTCATTCATCAACATGGTTTATATATTCCATAACAAACAATTATTAAATTAATTTTAATTAATTAATTAAGATAAATTTACCTTAATTTATCTTGCAAGTGACCAATCTTGGTTTGAATAGTTAATGCCACATATAGCTCCCTGAGTATTATCAGATGCAATTTCTAAACATGAAGTCATGAGTTAACCCAAAACATAACAGCGTATGTTTCCTAAACAAAACAAAATAAAAAATATTTATTAGGAAAATATTTCACAATGAAATGAATTGTATGGAAAGTAGGCAGCATTCCATATATCAGGCAAAGCAGTTAGAAAATGTTTGATCCTTGAAATAACTTTGAGAACTATCAGATCATTTGTGCTTGATCGATAGATCATAAAATTCTAACATGCACAGGACACAGGACTGTCAGAAATTACTTGCTGGTAATCTGGAAAAGCTAATTTAACTTAATTTTTAGGAATATGTATTTTATCAAAATATAAATTAAAGGATCAATTTAAGCAACTAGGAAATAAACTTAGAACTCTGTTACTCTTCTATTACAGCATGCTTTTTCACGAGTTGACAAAGTTAAAACCTAAATTTGGGAATGAAAAATAACTTTCCCTACATGTAAATGACTTTTCTCACATGCTAATGAGCATGTAAATTAAGTTTTATATATGGAACTTTTAGACACTTATATAAAGCTTATGTAATGAGTGCCTTCATCAATTAGCTGAACAAACCACTTTAGACTTTTCTTTCTCCAAAAGCTATTATTATACAGAAGGGCAAATTTCACAATAAATAAAATAATAGCATTTAAGATAGTAATGAATTATTACAAGAATCATAAATTCTCTACTAGAATTTCAGGGCTCTAAACATAAAATTGAGTAGACTAATGTAAACTTTAAATTAATTTTTCCTACTGGTTTTTCCTACTGTTATTTTTGCCAAACCATAGACAAATATTCTAACGCTTATAATGCTGATTTTTATTTCTGGTTTTATCTTTTTGCATTTGGGGGCCATATATTGCAGTACTCAGGGCTTACTCCTTGTTCTGTACTCAGAAATCACTCATGGTTGTACTTAGGAGACTATATGGTTGCCAGGGATCAATCTTGGTCACTCACACAAAAGGCAAGTACCGTACCTGTTATATTGTCTCTCTGGCTACTTAGTACTATTTTTAAAAGAAAACTATTTACTTAAATTTATTTGTAATTTTTTGAGGAAAGGCTAGGAATTGAGAAGTAACTATCTCTTTTTCTATTTATACCTAAAATCTAAATGACACTATAGTTACACATATAAATGGAAAGTACTTTCCAAGTACAAATTTAAACATCAAAAGAGTATTATTTCATCTTAATTTCCCTTTTGTAATCATATGCACATCTCCTATGTTTCAATATTCTTTCTAGTAGCCACCATTCAGTCAAATGCGGGCTCTTTATATTTAAGTGAAGGTAAAATGTATTTTTCCATGTATTAGCTATATTTTTGGTAATTAATAGTCACATGTGATTAGAGAATATTGTAATATACACTTAAAGATATTTTCTATTGTAAAATATTGTAAAACTGTTTTAGTGGACAGTACTCTGACTAAACTTTGAAAATATCCTCAAGGATTTTTAGATACTATTTAAAATGAGCATTTGGGAAAATGATCAGTTTTGGGGTTATAATCAGTTGATATAAGCTTTTTCATAATAAATATATTAGGTAAGTTAGTTTTATAATTATGTAACTGCAAAGAACCTAAGTGATAATTTAATATAAAACTTTATTCTGTTTAGCAAACTTAGATACAGGGAGATTAATTATTTTGTATGGTGTCACCTCTGATTTGATGACAATATCAGTAGTAGTAGCTAGGTATGCTTTCAAATTTTGAAATAAAAGTATAAACATAAATATAGTATATATATATATATATATATATATATATATATATATATATATATATATATATATATAGTTTTTGAGTCACATCCAGCAGCGCTCAGGGTTACTCCTGGCTCTAAGTTCAGAAATCGCTCCTGGCAGGCTCAAGGACCATAAGGAATGCCAGGGATCAAACCCAGGTCCTTAGGGGACTATATAGGAAGCTGAGTATCAAACTCAGGTCTATCCTGGGTCGGCTGTGTCCAAGGCAAATGCCCTCCAGCACCTATAAACATAATTCTTAAGCTTAAATAAATATGAAGTTTGACTTGGACAGATGCAAAACTGTCTAACATGCCTTGAGGGACCAAATATAAAGTTCCAGACTAAGGGGCAGCAGATAGTGTAATGATAATGCACTTGCACTTGCTCAGCAGACCTAGGTTCAATTACTATTCCTCCAGGTCCCACAAGAAATGTTGTAAAATGCAAAGCCAAGAGTACAGCATAGCACCACTGGTTGTGGTACAAAATACAATAAACCCAAAAATAAAGAACAAAGCTCTGGCCAGATTATCAATTTGTTGTTTACATTCTTTTTGTTTGTTTCTTTTTGGGGGGGCCACTCTGTTGATGCTCAAGGGTTACTTCTGGCTATGTGCTCAGAAATCGCTCCTGGCTTGGGGAGACCATGTGGGACACCGGGGGGGGGGGGGGGGGTCGGGGATCAAACAGCGGACCGTCCTAGGCTAGGGCTTACAAGGCAGAGACCTTACCTCTAGCGCCACTGTTCAGGCCCCTGTTGTTTACATTCTATCTCTCTCAAGGTTCTAAGATTTGCATGATTCAATGCAAAAATTTTTTTCTAGAAGTGCTTTGTAAATGTCAACAAAACATAGTTTTGTGAAGTCACTATTAGAATTGAGTCTGAAGTCTGAGGATTTACAGATTGAAAAAAGGAGAAAGAGATCACTGGGTTTCAGTCAAAGTGTTGTTTCTATAGTTCTCATCCAGCTTTATGCTGAAGGGTCAGATAATTTTACATTTAAATCTTATGGTCACAGTTAATATCATTGTGATTTCAATTGTTCAGGCAGTTGTAGATTGTCAAAAGGAGGAAAGGATTATTATGGAGTCATTTTGAGCCACTTACAAGATGAAAAGGTAAAGGGTGACAAAATAAAAAGCATGGAGTGTTTGCCAACAGCAGGAGACATGGGTATAGTAGAGACTGAGCAGGGGCTAGACCAATTCAGAGATAAGAAAGCTGCTTTTAAACTATAGGACAACACTTTGGAATTGTGTATTCTGAATAAAGCCAAAGCCCAATTTGTCTAATGGCTTGTTTCCTGTTGATTACTTTTTGGTTTTTGTTTTATTGAATTTATTATTTGGTCATTTTAATATATATATTCCCCCTTTTTAGCCATTTTTAAACTTAAGTTTAATTTCCTTTTTTTTTTGTAATTTACTGACAAAAGCTTTTTTTATGGATTAGGGTTAATAGTATCAATCTCAGTAATTTGTTGCAGAAATTATGAGAAAATAAAATTATAGCATCCACTAAAACTTCAACAAATCTTTATAAGTTACAGATTATTTCTAAAATAATGATGATAAATTTAAAGTTATTTTTCTAAAATTAACAAAACAAGCAAAAATGCAAAAACCTTTAGGGTTAAATACCATTAGCTTCTAAATTATCCAATTAGTATCTTTAATTTTCAGCATCTGTTACCAATGATGCCTAAGGCCAGGAGGTAGTTAAAAGAGGCAATTAGGAAGCCAGGACTTTGGACCACTTCTATGTTAAAAGTTCAAGATGCTTCAGCTCCTTTATCCCATTGAGTTGTTGCTTACAACTTACCATTTTTCAATAACTATCTTAAGAAGGTTGTTAAATAAAAATGAAAAAAGTCCATGATGCTTATTCACAGGTAATTGCCCTTATTTACTCACTGGACACATGAAATAAACCATCTCCTTGTTCCTTACTAAGGATTTTTTACTACTCCTGGCAAATAGACTGAGACAAATGTACTCTTATCATTCCTGATCTAGGTTCCATAACTACCTCTGGAAGCCCATCAACTTTATTTATATATTAAATTATTCTAAAGTCTTATAATTCCAGAATGTAAATGGAAAATGAGAAAATCATGTCTTAAATTAGAACTGCATTAGAGGTCTGCCTACAATAGACTGTGATTTATATAAATAACAAATAATTCTAAAAACACTAAGATATTGAACTTATATTTTTGTTGCACAGTATAGTCTATCCTATCTTGAGGACTGTTCAAAATACCTAGGTGAGTAAGTTGCTTTATCTTTTTTAAGTTGTTTTCCTTTTCTCCATTTTCTTAACACATAAAATAGAAGCAGTTAGACTTGATTGCCTCCAGTGACTTTTCTAGGGTTCGCATTCATTCTATAATTCTTTGCTAATGCCTGTCCTACTTATCTTGCAGATTTACTGAAAGATGCTTTGAAAAGTAACAAAGGCCTTACCAATACATCTTATAAACAAAAGCTGTTGCTGTCAAAGCTGACAGCTTTCAAAAGAGATCTTTCTATTTCTGAATTAAGCATTTGGAATACCATCAATTTTAATTTTTAATTTTTTTATGTACAAGTTTTTATCCTTTTCTGTTGAAAGATTTGAATAGACTTTTTCTATTGTTTTGCCAGTTTCTGGAAGCACAATTTTCAGCATGCAGAGAACCATAATTGGCTGAGTGCTGAGCATGCCTATTAGCTCTGCTCTGGCTTGACTTGCCCTATTTTTCTTTATAACTCAGATGTGAATCTTGCCTCTGGTGTCCTGATTAATACCCTAATTCAACAGAGAATTCTTACCTGAAAGTTCCTGCATTGTCTTTATTTGGAGAAATATATCCATGTTATAATGCACACACATCCCCTTGATAGAAAACAAATGACTAACCTTTTTATCCTTAGCACATGCTAATTTTAAAGATAAACTGGAGAAAAAGAATCACCTTGACAAATCCAGTAACTTTCAGTACCTTTCATCACACAGTGGATAATATCATATGATTCGCATCCAGAAACCTTAAAACTGAGGTTGTGAATTTGGATGTTTTGTCAATTTTTTAACATCTCTAAAACTTCACTTCAAATAAATAACTATTCAGTCCAGCATGATAAATATGATATGGATATGTTCAAAGCTTATTAATAAAACTCATCAAAATAGAAGTGTTTGCATGTACTCTGTAGGAGGTAGATAATGAATCAAAAATTTTCCTGGTAAAAATATCCCTCAGCGTCTTTTTCATGTAAATCAATTTTCCTAGACTTGGACAAAGTTTCTGATCATCCAACTACCCAGCCTTTATAATGAAAGATATGAGATGTCAAATAAGATTTTCCTGATATATTTGTGATTTTCAGCTCAAAATCTCTTTAGACTTTAAAAAGTTTTTATTTTCAAGAGAACTCTTAAAAAGTTTTTTATGGCAAATGTTTAGCCTTATTTGGGATCATGCTTGCTGGAGTCTTGAGATTGGAAATATGTACAGCTTCAAGAAAGAGATTGCTAATAGTTGGAAGTAAACACACCCATAGCACCAAAAGAAAACCTGTGTTCAGCTCTCTTTCTTTACCATTTCTTGACAGTTTTTGTCTTCATACTTCAGAGAACCATAGATTCAATTTCATTCTAGAGCTCCAAAATGTAAAATAGTCAAATGAGAAGAGTAAAGTTCATTAGTTAAAAGCTAGTTGGTTTGAAGAATGAAAGCACACACTGATCTACTTTCCTATTTTGGTATAAACCTTCGTTAAGGTTTATGAAGCAATTATGTATTCTATTGATCACAGCAGAAAAGCAGTGTCTAATTGTATAACTCCTTACTTTTTGATATATTCCCTCTTTCTCTATTTAAACGTCCATCTGTTTGTTTAGTTAACCATTCTCTTCAGTGAGAAATTTACAGAATATCAAACAGGGAACTTAAAAATTCATTTATACCAAGCATTAATGGCTTAATGCATCATGTCAAATAAATAAATTGCTGATGCTAAAGATCAGTACAACAATAATGTTAGTTATTTGAACATTAAAAGCTACATACTCAAGTCTGAAGACAAATCTACACTGCATTTCTATGCACAAGAATATTCTCAGCAGTCTCAATAGGTCTGAAGATTATCTGGGATTCATGGCATGGAACATGAAGAATATGAGATTCACAGTGCAAATAAATTGATGGGCAACTTGCTAAACTCTCATTGTTCATATGTTGGAAAGTCAAGTTGTCTCTAATCACTCCACACATTTCATTGCCAAATACACATGTATGCCAGATTCTTCCAGTTTTGATTTTACTTGGTTTTGGTTTTTGGTTGTTTCAGTTTTACTTTTTCTTTTTTTTTTTAGGTGAGAGGGTCAACACTAAGGTGTGCTCAGGGTTTAAACTTGATTCATGCTCCTTGTGGTCCTTAGGAGACTATATATGATAGTAGGGATTAAACTAGAGTAAGGTGTTTGCAAGACACAAACCTTAAAATAAAATACAGTATAGTAATAATACCCAGAGACAATAGAGATGACGGCTGAAAGGACTGGCCCACTCACAAAGAGTGAAGAGTACAGTTATAGAAATAAGTACACCAAAAACTATCATAATGGTAGTGAGTAAGAGAAATAGAATGCCTGTATTGAAGACAGACAGGAGACGGGGGAGGAGGGAGATAGAGGGCATTGGTGGGAAGGTTGCACAGGTGAAGGGGATGTACTTTTTATGACTGAAACCCAAATACAAACATGTTTGTAACCATGGTGTTTAAATTTTTAAAAAAGTCTCAAATCTTAATTCTAATATTGCTTTTCTATTTTGAACTGCTTATGATGCAGTTTCTACCTGTTTTCCTTTTCTATAGCTCCTACTTGATGTTAAGCATTCATATGCTCAAATCATCAAGTCATTTTTGTGTGATCTTTCTTCCTCTAATCTTAGATTGATCTTCCAAATAGTTTGCAGGATTCACAAGCCACACCTAGTATTGCAATTGGTATTTCTGTTTTTTTATATTCCAATCAAAGAAAGTGTGATTTCCTCTCCATGTCATCTAAAGCATTTGGTGAGAAGATGATAACAAACAGGGCTAAATTTTCCTAAGTATTACGATTAAACACATTACCATGTTACTGAACATCATTTGTACATAAGAAGAAAATATTTTCAAGTTTGATTGCCTGTATAGTATGTATTGAAAAAGATATTTAGTCTAAGGATATACTGTTAAGAGTATAAGTGCATTATTGTATTTTTCTTTATTTGTGTGTGTGCATACCCTCTGAACAATCATGCATTGGAAATGGTTTCTGAATGAAATATGAAGGTCCTCAACTTTTTACACAATTAATATTGATATCTCTGTCTCTCTCATACTTATATCTCATCATGATCTCTCTTGTGCCTATAAAAATATTTTGCTATAATTAATACAAAGTACTTTGTTTTAATATATAATCATTTTGTTTCAACTATAGAAAATTAGAAAATATCTATTTTAAAACCTGCATAAGTAATAAACAATATTAGGATTCATTGGATATGTCAGGTATAATTCTTTATCCTCAATTAATACTTTAAATTCATGAAAGTTGTTAATACTTTAAATTCATGAAAGTTGCCTATATTTTAACTTATAGAGTATGATCTGTATAGTATAAGATCTACCGTCAACTAATACATTACTTCTTAAAGTAGAAAAAAACCTAATGTTATTAAAGATTTCTATCTGGAGAAAGAAGGGATCTTTGAGGCCCCATTTTCTCGGCTTTATTCCTGATATTTACCTAAAATTTCACTCAAAAAAGTGGTTTGTTTCGGGGTCCGGAGAGATAGCACAGCGGCGTTTGCCCTGCAAGCAGCCGATCCAGGACCAAAGGTGGTTGATTCGAATCCCGGTGTCCCATATGGTCCCCCGTGCCTGCCAGGAGCTATTTCTGAGCAGACAGCCAGGAGTAACCCCTGAGCACCGCCGGGTGTGGCCCAACCCCCCCACCCCCCAAAAAAAGAGTGGTTTGTTTCTCATCCCTAACAGCAGCAATATCTTAGTGGACCAGTTCTTGCTGTACAAGGGGGTCTGTAGGTAAGGATTTCTCTGAAGAAGACTGATAGGGTGGGAATTTTTGGAACAAGTAAAAGCCCAGAGAGTCAGCAGAAGTGAACTGCTTGGAAGATAGCAACAGAAAACACAAGCTTAGCCTGGTGTCATGGCCTTCTGAGACTCTTTCTCCAGGCTTGGTTTGCAGCTGGGAACATCAATCTCCCTCCTGACCAGGGGCTTATTAACATTCTGAATATCACTTTCAATTAAATTTCTCGAATGCTCATTTAGTTTCTAGTTAATAAGGCAGGATTGAATGTCATGTATGATGCAGCAGGTTGTTTTTAAAGGATAAAAATAAAAGAAGCCTTGGGATAAGGAAAATGGCAGGCCCTGTTCCAATGTCAATGTGTTGCCTCAATCACTTCACTGACCACTGTCGGTTGAAAATAGACAACAACAAATTTTTCACGATGGTTTTAATGATAGATGAGTTGAATCAAGTAATCATTTTTTGTAAAACCAATATATTATTTATTAATGGTTTCAGAAATTTAGTAAGCCTGGTATTGTGTAGAATGTGTTTAAATATTTCTAAAAATTGAGAACAGAGGTGATACTAAGCCCAAAATTTAGAATCTGTCAGGTTCTAGGAATCTTTTTTTAAGATAATATGTGTTTATGATCCAAATGATCATAGTGAGAGTCACTCTTGAATGTCTATGATGAATGTATCATCATGGTCAGCACTTCATCGTAAATCTTTATTTAATTATCCTCTAATCCTTTAAGGAATGACTAAAATCCAATATTAGATGGTGAAACAAACACAGCGCCAATTTTGCCAATGATCAAAAAGCTAGTTCAGACTAATAGAAAAGTGGTATTTTGAAATTGCAGAAATAGTATAGCAGGTAGGGTGCTAGCCTTGTACTCAGCTAACTCAAGTATGTGCTCATCTGTTTATTTCTACTCAGATAGTAAAGATTATTGAAATTCCTGGGGGATTATATTTAAAACCGAGTGTGACACCCAACTTTGATATTTTTCCTAGTTATGTTAACCAAAAAAATTTTGTTTGTTTTTTTTGTAAATTCTGAGATTTGGATCATTTGAAAAGATCATCTGATTAGAAAATTTAACATTTGGCACATGAACTTATCTTAGTGAAATGCTGTGTCATTTTTTTCTTCTATATAGAGATGGTCCAAAGCCAATTTTTGGACCCCTACCAGCCAGGCTTTTTCCAGAGAAGAGGACTAGATTAGAAAAGATATCCAGCACTGTCCTTAAATAAACCCATGACCCTGAATCTGCATTTTACTGTTCACTATGAAGTAAAATTATAGGATTGGATTTTAAAGTTTTTCTGTTATTTTCTTTTATTCTGTTAAAAAGCCTGTTATTTGGCTATGAATAGCTAAAACAAAGACATTTTTTAAATGATTATAGCCACAAGTTTTTGTACTGGACTTTAAAAGATTTTTTGAAATAATCTTTTAAAACCATCCCACTCACAAGAAACATTGTAATCTTTGGTATTTTTCCCTTGGCATATGTCTCCATACCCACAAAGGGAGGGAGGTTTCACTGGGACAGAGTTTTAACAAAGCTGAGTGACTGTGATTACAGCACAAGAGCTTTGTATAGAAATTTGCTAACAGGAAACAATAAGTGGCTTTTGAAATACAAGGCCCAAGGGGGGAAAAACATGAAGAAAAGAAACATTAAAATAAATACTGGTTGGGTACATAATACATTCAACAAAAAGCTGAGTGTGTAATATATATTTACCACCCAAAATCAGAAGATGGCAGCACTGCTCACTGAATAGATTCAGATGCTAGTTTCAAGGAAAACTGCAGAGAGAATAGCCATTTTGAAAACTATAAGCACAGCTGAAATGAAATGATTACTGGTAAAAACATGCTCCTGATTCTTCTGACCATATTTGGAGGGCTGGCATTCGAACTGTAAATATTTTTTATCTATTAAATTAGTATTAAGAGTGAAGCTTTGCCTAGTTTCTGGGTTTGGGCCAAATTTGATCTAACCAAAATTAAAACTACGGGCCCATATGTGACCCTTAGATATGTAGCAAGGAACCACCTGGTATTGTGTAAGAAATTCTAGTTTTCAGGTCCTAATTCAGATTTCTTATTTTCTTTACTTTTTTTCATTTATTATTTCCACTTTTTCAGCAAAATAGTGAGTTTACAAATATGTGATAAGAAAATGAGTAAAATTATACCCATGTTCTTATTTCAGTTATCTATTTCAATTATCAATGTGAATTACAAGTCTTTCACTGTTGTATGTCAGGTATTTTTTCCTTGGTATATGGGGCCATTCCCACCACTAGAGTTGACCTCCCTACACCATAGTTCCCAACATGCATCCTATACCTTCACCCTTAACCCTCTGACCTGTAGTATAACAGGTCCATTTTTGTGTATTATAAGTGTTAAATATAAATAATTTAATTTTAAAATATTATAGTTTGGGTCTTTTGATACTATTCTCATTGACTTCAGTTTGGGTCTGACCCCTTTTTATTTCCACTCAATACTCCTGAGACAGTTTGGCCCTTTTTTTTTTCTCAGTTTGTAGGAAGATATAGAAATACGATGCAGAACAAGATGATTCATGTTCTTTGATTCTGTACAAAAGGCATGAGTCCCTATCTAGAAGCTATAAATATCAATAAAATTAAAAGAAGAAATAAGGAAAAAGAAAAAAGTGGGCACAGATGTGGCAAGTTTTTGGGGAGAAAGGGTTTTGCATAGGCACAGTAAACATTGGGGAAATTAGAAAGGAAATTCCCTTGGCCTAAGAGATAATCAGTATCTCTACCCTTGAAGTATATTGTGATAAGACCGACTACAGGCTCTTAGAAATGTTGGTTTTAAACACAAAGGTTTTTCTTTATGGTCCCAGGAAAAGTTCTGTTGTCATAGTCAGTCTTCTGTAATTAAAGATCTTGGTTTTTGCACGGATCTTAGAATGGAGCATCTTCTGATATCATCTTGCCATTAGGTGTTAAGATAGGACAGCCTGCCCTTAGATCAAGTTGTTTTCTCATCGTAGGTGTATCATATAAACCTACCCTGGCTCAAGTTGGTGCCAGAGTGGTATTAGGGTTTCTCCAGCGGGGAGTTTGATTCCTGGTGCTGGTGCAGAGAACTGTGCCAGTTCTAAGGTGGGGATTTGGAAATCTAAGTAAAGTCCATATGACAATTCTCAGGGTAAAAGGAGCCCCTGCACTATAAATTGTATTCAAATTCATTTAGTAGAAGTTCTATGGGAAGTATATAGAAATGTGCTTTCTAACTTTCCAGATGATCTTGAAATATTGTCAACTTTGAGATGTAGAAGAGTAAATTTAGATGCAGATAATAGTGATATTATAAAAACTGTTAAATGTAAGGCATCTCTAAACTTATCTGAGAGGCTAAACGTTGGTCAGCACTTTTCAGATCATCTGAGCTGTCACCTCATTCTCTATGCATACTTAGGCCTGCATTGTTTCTTCATTATTACACTTGTGGTATGGTGTTTTCTACATGTTGTGCTGGGTTCATTGACTAGGAGATGTGTACAGCTGCAATATAGAAATTCCTCAAAAAACTGGAAATTGAGCTCCCATATAATTCAACAATACCATTCCTAGGAATATATCCTAGAAACACAAAACCACAATGCAAAAATGTCCTTTGCATGCCTATGTTCACTGCAGCTCTATTTTTTTCTTTTTTCTAAGCATTTATTTTTACTTTTTTCATTTTTTATCTTTATTTAAACACCATGATTAAAAATATGATTGTACTTGTATGATTTCAGTCATGTAAAGACTTCACCTCCTTCACCAGTGCGATATTCCCACCACCAATGTCTCAAATCTCCCTCATGACATGAAGCTTACCACAAAGAGTGATGAGTGCTGTTAGAGAAATAACTACATTGAGAACTATCCTAACAATGTGAATGAATGAGGGAAGTAGAAAGCTTGTCTCGAATACATGTATGGGTGGGGTGGGGAGGAGGCAGCTCTATTTTTCAATAGCCAGAATCTGGAAATAAACCAGATGCCCAACAATAAATTAGTGGTTAAAAAATCTGTGATACATATATACAATGGAATACAATGCAGCCATCAGGAAAAATAGTCATGAAATTTTTGTTTATATGGATGGATATGGAAACTGTTATGCTGAGTGAAATGAGTCAGAGGGAGAGAGGTAGACACAGAATAGTTTCACTCATCTGTGGGATTTAAGAAAATTATAAGACAGTATTGTAATAATACCCAAAGAAAATAGAGATGGGTTTGGAAGAATCAGCCCATAATATGAAGCTTACCACAAAGATTGGTGAGTTCAGTTAGAGAAATAACTACACCAACAACTATAATGACAATGGTAGTGAGTGTGGAAAATAGAATGCCTGTCTGGAATACAAGAAGTAGTGGGAGAGGATGTAGATGGGGGTACTGGTGGCCAGAAGGTAGAACTGGTGAAGGGGATGTACATTTTTTATGACTGAAACCCAACTATAAACATGTTTTTAACCATAGCACTTAAATAAAGGTATAAAAATATAAGGCAAATTTTTTAAATAACACTCTGTTTTAGAGTATATCAATTAAGTGGTATTATTTACAGCTTTAAGATAAAATGAATAGATGTAAATAGAAATGCAGTCATAGAAAGCAATTCCTTATAAATGAAACCAAACCTACAGAGATAGTTCAGAGATGAAGATGCTTGCCTTTTATGATGATGGAATTAGTTAAGTTTTCCACACTGAGTTCAGTTTCTTCTACAACACAGTTATCAAAGCACAGTTGCCAGCAATCCCAAGTACAGAACTTTCTCCAGGTGTGGTCCAAACACCCCTGTCAATAACCCCAAAGTAGTCCAGAACAATCAGTGAAAATTGTTAAAGGAAGCCAGAAAATTTTCCCCATACATAAGAAGGAAGGGTGGATTTCAATAGCTTGGTATTATCAGAAAAATAATTTTGGAAAACAACTTATTCTATCATGCAATAAGAATCTAACCTTGAAAGTGATTTTCATTCTCCTCAGAATAAATGCATAATAAAAATATAATGCACGTTAACTGTCCAAATAGGAAAAATTTTAAAGTAAAAAGTCAATTGCACTTAAAAAGCCTAAATACTCCTGAAAGAAGTAATTTTGTCTCTTTAATGGGCATCGACTGAAGTCTAGTTCAGAAAAAAACTCATTTCTGCTTTATTAATTAATTGTGTGGTTTAACAGCGGGTGGTAGATAATGGGACCATTGTGGTGGCTGCGATTTACAGAAGCACAAAAAGGGCAGACCTTCGGTGTGACCACAAATTTCCAAGGTTTTATCTTAATTGTCAGATGCCTACAGTTCATGAATATTTTATTCTGACTTAATCAGTCATCATAAATTGTGACTTTTTCTTTTTACCAACCTCACAAATACAAATCATATCAATAGCATCTATCAAAGCATTATTTAAAAATACAAGAACAGAGTGAGGCAAAGTTATTGTTAGTTGATTCACACATAATTTTCTTGGTAAATCTAAGTAATCAAATTTACAAAAGTACTTGGTGAACATAGTTTCAGATTGGAAGAAACTACCTGGGAAATCTTAATAACCTATTACAGATGCTCACAAACTTATTTGTCTACTGTCCCATTTAAATAAGCAAACAGAAAGCATCCCCCACACTGTAGAATTGAATCTGTGAATGTTTCTGTTGACCATCATTCTAGCATATCCAATCTAATCACAATATGTCTTAATAAATTCATGTCTGTGAAAAACACTTGCAAAAATAAAAACCTTAAAAACCATTTTGGGTGTTAGCTATACAGCATTTAACCATTAAATAAGTATTTTATTCATAAGTAAAAAATTATAAGTATTGAATAAAATGCACTGGAGCAATAGCACAGTGGTTTCCTTGCACATAGCTGACCCGGGATGAAGCCAGATTTGATCCCAGGCATCCCATATGGTCCCTCAATATGCCAGAGTAATTTCTTTTTTTTTCTTTTTTTTTGGGGGGGGGGTTGGGTCATGCTCAGGGGTTACTCCTGGTTCTACACTCAGAAATTGCTCCTGGTAGGCTCAGGGGACCATGTGGGGTGCCGGGATTCGAACCACCGTCCTTCTGCATGCAAGGCAAGTGCCCTACCTCCATACTATCTCTCTGCCCCAACCAGGAGTGATTTCTGAGCATTGAGTCAGGAGTAATCCTGAGCACCGCTGGGTGTGGCCCAAAAGCCAAAATAAAAAAAAAGAGTATTGAATCGTTTTAAATTCACCTTCTGAAATTTTTTTAGATGCATTGATATAACTTATTTAGGATTTGGTTAAATGTAATCAAATATACATTGGAGCTTTAGCAACTATAAAATTAACAACCATAAAGTGCCACTTTTCAGGACCATAGATTTTACAGTGGAGTGTGTCTTGGTATTAGGACCCTTAGTTCTGAATTTCTTTATTTGTCAAATAAAAAGTCCATCACTTCTGAGACTACTACATGGTCTAGAATGCATAGGAAAGACAATTTGCCTGACTACTTAGGTAAGGAAAGGTTTCCTCAAAGAAATCTAGCCAAGTTCTATAAAAATGGGAGCGAGAGGAAGGAAAGTTCAAGAAAAATCAGTGAAAGATGATTAAACGAAGGCGAAACAGATAATTTGTTGAGTGGTTGAGTGGAATAATATGATCTGCACAGAACAGAGGAAATAGGATTGATTGAATGGGTAACACCTAAATTAGAGCTAAATCAAAAAGGATTCTATGTTATCACGGATTTTTTTTAATGAGTCATCCCCACTAGTACTGTAAGACCTAGAAAACCTCTACCATAGTGTACAGGTCTGTTCAGAGCTTTAACTTGGGTGTTTGGGAAAAACCAAGTCTAAACCCATTAGTTCTGGGAATCATATGGTGACAAAGTTGACCCTTCAATTCTCTATATATGAGGTATATGCTATACCACTTTAGTTATCTCACAGCCTATTATTTTACTTTCATGGTAATGGTGAACAAATGAATGATTTTGAACAGATAACTAACTCACTCATGCATTAAGTGTATCCTGTTTACAGAATATGTTATGGATTGAAATAAGGCAAGACTTGAGGGGACAGTTTTTTCTTGGTTTACTTTTTTATCAGTTTGATATTTCATAATAGCTCATCAACAGCTCATTTATTGGTTTGTAATAACTTTTTACAAGTTCTATTTAATTTTTATAATGTAGTAAAGAAGCATTGAAATTCCACAGTTATTTGGAAATATAAATATAATTTATATAATATAATTTATATAATATATTATATAATATTAATTATTATATAATTTATATTATATAATTGTTATATAATATAAATTATGCTATAAATAATTTTTCCCAGACACATACCATACATGTCTATTACAATAGTGTGGATCGATCTGTGCTCTTACAACCTTGTTAAAAAGGATTTAAGTAGTGGCAGTAAGAAAACAGATACTACAAATGAAGAGCAACCAAGCTATGTTTTAGTGGTTGTTAGAGACAGGAGGGTTCAGGGTATGGGAGAAGGGATGAAGAAGTATTAGAAATGCTTCAGATTTCTTCCTTCAGTTAGAGTTCTAGACTACTGACAGTCCTTCCACCTCATTCTTCATCTCAACCTTTGTTTTTAACAATAGCCATTTCATACTTCATTTTTCTAAAAACTATGCTATTTTATTTAACATCAATCAGTAATTGATCATACTTCATTTTTTATGTTTAATTTTTGCCTAATATTGTCAATAATGCCCTTATTTTATTTTGAGTCAGATCCAAATCAATTGACTTCTTTATTTAGACAATATAAAAAGCTACAAATAGTGGCCGGCGAGATAGCATGGAGGTAAGGCATTTGCCTTCCATGCAGAAGGACGGTGGTTCGAATCCCAGCATCCCATATGGTCCCCCGTGCCTGCCAGAGGCGATTTCTGAGCGTAAAGCCAAGAGTGAGCCCTGAGTGCTGCCGGGTGTGACCCCCAAAAATAAATAAAAATCTACAAATCAATAAAAATAAAACATTTCTATTCTATATAAATAATAGCAAAATATAAGATATAATTTATGGGGCCGGGAAGGTGGCGCTAGAGGTAAGGTGTCTGCCTTGCAAGCACTAGCGTAGGATGGACTGCGGTTCGATCCCCCCGGGGTCCTATATGGTCCCCCCAAGCCAGGAGCGATTTCTGAGCGCATAGCCAGGAATAACCTCTGAGCGTCAAATGGGTGTGGCCCAAAAACCAAAAAAAAAAAAAGATATAATTTCTGTACTGATACTGCTGCTAGAGAAATTTGTTTTTTATTTCTTTTTAATAGTTTATAAGTTGAGACAAATGACAAAGAGAAAATATGATCAGACATTTAAAGGACGGAAATTTCAGGTCATAGTGCCAACAGATATATTTTGTTTTACTTTAATAATATGTTTATTTAGGCATCATGATTACAGACATGTTTGTAGTTGGGTTTCAGTTATAAAAAAAAAATAAACTTTCATCAGTGCAACTTACTACCACCAATGCCTCCCATTTCCATCCTACCTTAATCCCTACCTGTATTCAAGACAGGCATACTCAATTTCTCTCACTCATTACCATTGTCATAAGAGTTGAAAGTATAATAATTTCTCTAACTGTACTCACCACTCTTTGTAGTAAGCTCCATATTGTGGCCCATCCTTCCAGCCCTCATCTCTATTGTTTCTGGGTGTTATTACAATAATGTCTTTTTTTTTTCCCTTACATCCCACAGATGAATGGGACTATTCTGGGTGTGTCTCTCTCTGACTCATTTCACTGAGCATAATAGTTTCATGACTTCATTTTTCCTGATGGCTGCATAGAATTCCATTATGTATATGTACCATAGTTTCTTTAGCCACTCATCTGTTGTTGGGCATCTGGGTTTCCAGATTCTGGCTATTTTACATAGTGCTTCAATTAACATAGGCATGAAGAGAGCATTTTTGTATTGTGTTTTTGTGTTCCTAAGGTATATCCCCAGGAGTGGTATAGCTGGATCATATGGGCACTCAATTTCCAGTTTTTTGAGGAATCTCTATATTGTTTTCCATTAAGGCAGGGCAAGGTTGAACTAGATGGCATTCCCACCAGCATCGAGTGAGAGTTTCTTTCTTCCCACATTTTTTGGGGGGGCGGCCACGCCAGGCAGTGCTCAGGGGTTACTCCTGGCTCTGCGCTCAGAAATCGCTCCTGACAGGTTCTTCCTCCTTCTTCTTCTTCTTCTTCTTCTTTTTCTTCTTCTTCTTCTTCTTCTTCTTCTTCTTCTTCTTCTTCTTCTTCTTCTTCTTCTTCTTCTTCTTCTTCTTCTTCTTCTTCTTCTTCTTCTTCTTCTCCTCCTCCTCCTCCTTCTCCTCCTCCTTCTTCCTCTTCTTCTTCTTCTTCTTCTTCTTCTTCTTCTTCTTCTTCTTCTTCTTCTTCTTCTTCTTCTTCTTCTTCTTCTTCTTCTCCTCCTCCTCCTTCTTCCTCTTCTTCTTCTTCCTCTTCTTCCTTCTTCTTCCTTCTTCTTCTTCCTTCTTCTTCCTTCTACTTCTTCTTCTTCCTCCTTCTTCTTCCTTCTTCTTCTTTTTCTTCTTCTTCTTCTTCTTCTTCTTCATCTTCTTCTTCATCTTCTTCTTCTTCTTCTTCTTCTTCTTCTTCTTCTTCTTCTTCTTCTTCTTCTTCTTCTTCTTCTTCTTCTTCTTCTTCTTCTTCTTCTTCTTCTTCTTCTTCTTCTTCTTCTTGTGTACCAGTCTCTGTCATGTGAGGTGATTTGTCATTGTAGTTTTAACTTGCATCTACTTGATGATTAATGATGCAAAGATTTTTTTCATGGGCCTTTTGGCCATCTGTATTTCTTCTTTATAGAAATATCTGTTCATCTATTCTTTCCATTTTAGATGGGTTTCAATGTTTTTTTCTTGTTAAGATTTCTCTTTTAGTGCCTTATCTTAGATGTCAATCCCTTATTAGATGGATATTGGGTGAATAGTTTCTCTGTTTCATAATTTGTATTCTGGCCTTCATTTATTTTGAGGTGAAATATCTTCTTAATATAATGTAGTTCCCAGTCACATCCTATTATCATAAATATATGTAAATGTGGGACAAAATCCTGAATTTCCCAAGTAAAATATTTGTCACACTGGTCCTGTATCCCCTTTATGTAGCATGGCCTTAGATTTTCATTGCAGCTCCATGAACATCTAATATGTAAATCAACATCATTTTAGGGTAAAATTTCAGACAAATGTTGAAAAGTAACTTGAATAATTTTAATGAGATCAATAATTAGATAACAAAGTAAAATAAAAATAAATGTTTGACTATATGAAAAACACAGTTTATAAAATAAGGATATTTTAAAGTGTGTTATCTGGTTAGTAAAATAAAAATAAATGTTTGACTTTATAAAAAACACAGTTTATAAAATAAGGACATTTTAAAGTGTGTTGTCTGGTTAGTGAAGTTTCTGAAAATGCTTCTTATTTGAATAAATTTTTCTTTATATTTTATTTTACTTGGGAAACAATAAAAACTTAAATTATTAGCTAAGATGATATAACTTATTGGTTTTGGTTGTGTGGTACGTGGGCTAATGTAATAATATAAATGTAAGTATTTTAGTGTAATTTATTTATGTTTCACAAAATCTGATTTCTTATTTTGGTGTAGAAATAGTTCTTAGTATACTCTCCCAGAAGTTTTTGGATTATATTTGGTGATGACCCTAGTCTTGATAATTGTCTGATGAATCACTTTTTCAAACAAGTCTTTGCTGAACTCTTACTGAACAAAGTAACTGTGCTAAGGATTATAGAGAGCACAGAAAGAAATATGATTGTGTAATTGAAGGTTCAGTTCCAATGTGACTCATTCATTGGAGCCAATACATCTATAGGCAAGGTGATGGAGAGACAGTTTTATTACCAACAAGTCAGGAAGATGTTGGATTAATGCATATCCTAGAGACTAACCATTCCTTTATGCTCACAAGATATAGCTTATATCAAAAATAGTATAGGAGCCTATTTTTTATAAAGAAGTAGAGTTTGTGATTTAGTCTTGGTTCAGCTTTTAGCATGTTCTGGACTAGTTTCAGATATACTTTATGGAAGTATCACTATCTCCATTGATTAACAAATGAAATAAATAAAATAGGAAATAGTACAAAGTAAATGGTTAATGACATCAAGAAAAATTACAAGCTTCAAAATATAATAATATTATTATCTTATTTGGTGTTCAATGTGGTGATTTAAGGCAGATGTCTATAATATACTAAATGCTAGTTTTATCTGCCCTAACAACTCATTTGAATTTAATCAGAGAAGTCTACATAAGTAGGAAAAATTCAATCAGTCCATGTCCTTTCTGAGTAGAATAGACTGTCTGGAACTGTGTTCTGAACTTGTATCTGATTGGAGCATTGAAAGGTGTCTCCTTCATCAGCCTCATCCCAGAGATGTCAATAAGTTTGCATATTTTATGGAAGGATGCAGTGGTCTGTGAAAGGCTAACATTGCTCCATAGAGAGAATGCTATCTGGCAGAAAAAAAAAATCTCCCAGTTTTTCTGAAGCCCTAATTGTAAAAAAAAAAAAAAAAGTTTGATGGAAAGGGAAATCTGTAAGACTTAAGGTGAAATCGTGGAGAGATAGAATCAATGAGAGGCATACTTATTTCCTGTTCAGGAAATCTAGAGATTAGTCAGTTTTTATTTTAGAAGGTTGACATCTAATAAAAAGTCACATTGTGGCTTGCAATTACCAATGCCCCAAAGGACTTCCTGGGGCACTGCAAAAATCATGAGATAAGGAATCGGGTAACATGAATCCTGATCTCAGGCCTCTTCAGTCATTCTTGAAGTGACCTTCAAAATACTTTGAAAACTATTTTTCCACCTTAAAATACAAATAGTTTTACTCACCACTTAAAACTTTTGTCAGAAAAAAATTATGTAAAGATCACAGCTCTGTGCTTAGCATATAGTGAATACTAAAATAACATCCAGACCTAAAGCCCTTTCTTCTGCATTTTTCTCTGTATTATTGCCAGAATATCAAGAAGTTTTTTGCCCACTGCTCCAATACTCATTTCTCTGGTACACTTCAAAGAACTATCTTTATCGGACCAGAGCGGTGGTGAAAGTGGTAGGGCGTTTGCCTTGTGTACACTAACCAAGCACGAGCCATGGTTTGATCCCCCTGAGTCCCATATGGTCACCAGGAGCGATTTCTGAGCACATAGCCAGGTGTAACCTCTGAGCGTCACTGGGTGTGGTCCAAAAACAAAATAACAACAACAAAGATCTATTGTTATCAGCTGGTTTTGTATATTTTTAAATATTAAAGGTCTTTTATTGCTGACTTAGTGTAAAAGTTAAGAGTTGATACAGAATAGCTATATAGTACAAAATCTAAAGAGGCAATGCTGAGATTTGGATTATTTATATTTCATGAACTTTTTAGGTGGTTTAATTATTTTGAACCTTAATTTACAGTGAAAGATTCTCAGGACTTATTCCTGGCTCTGTGTTCAGGAATCAATCCCGGACAGGCTAAAGGGAACATATGTGGTACCTGTGATATAACCCAGGTTGTGTTTGTGTGCAAGAAAATTGTCCTACCCATTGTATTATTGGTCCCACCCTATAATTCCATTTTCTAATGATGATAATCTTGAAAGAAAATTTTATTTTAATTTGTATCATACATATTTAAAGCTCAAATACAGAAGTGGCACAGGACTTACAAATAAACAGTGGTGTTGGACAGGAATCTCATTTTCCTTTGTGAAGCCTGTATTTCTATAAAACTGGGGAGGGATTTTTCAGTCATGAGTAACCATTTGTTCTTGAAATTCAGAAGACCTTGAATGTCAGAAGGAATAAGGATGACCTGAATATTTGCATAATTATTCATAATTTTGTCAGGTGATTTCTAAATTATGAGTACTGGGAAGGAAATTTAGGTGAAGAGCATGGATAGTATTGAAAACAGAAAGAGAGACAAGTCCAATGGTTTATGAAGGACAAGCCTTCTGTTGAAAATTTTTGGAGAATAATACAATTCCTCTCTTTTACCCTCCATAACCTGTAAAGGGATTCAAGAAAGGGAGAAGCAGAATTTAGTCACTTGTTATATGTTGCATTTTGTGTCCCCAGATGATGAGTTGAAGTTTTGATTGATTCCTGGGACAGGTGTATGAAATATTGATGGGAAATAGGATCTTTGCAGAAGCAATCAATTTCAGAGAGTGCGCTCATCCAATGTAGCCAATGTTATTCTGGAGATGAAAACACTGAAAATAGACACAAAAAAGGCCATATGGACAAAGGTAAAGATAAAAGTTGTTTACACTAGCCAAAGAGGGACTTTGTGGCTGACAGAAACTGGTAAATGCCAGAAAACACCTTTTCCTCTCAGTCTCCAGAGAGAAAACATAGCTCTGCCAATATCTTGATTAACAGTTTCCTCTAGAATGGTGACACCATTTGTTTCTATTGTCTTAATTCACCCAGTTAATTTTCCTTGCAACATCAGTAACACTAAACAGATATACCCATCAGCATCCTTTTTTATCCATCATTAAATCTTGGTCCTTCTTTACATTTACTAAGTTATTAAGGCAGAGTCTGAGGCACACACATTCCACAAACAAAGTGGAATCAAGGAAGAAGAAACATAGCTACAACAAACTAAACAAGCATTTTCACCAAGAGTGCAATATTTGGAATTTGGCTCACTTAGTGCATGCCACATGCATCAGAAAAAGTACACTAACTTTCCAAGGGGATTTTTTGAACTCATTCGGAAATCTCAGTGCCAAATGTGTGATATATGTCAACTAAAAATTAGGTGACTCTTGCCTGAAATTCTCAGTATAATTATATTAAAAATATGGCAAAACTGAATACATGATTAAAGGAGGATTCAAGCATACTTTACTTGATTTCTCTTTCTTCTCTAATCAGGGTTAAACCATGTTCTGAGAGGCTTGTAATAGAAGAGGACCACATAAATTATAATTTGCTCTTTATATTTTAAAAGTATCCAATACCAATTCAAAATAATGCAAATGAAAATTTAAAAAAACTTAGTTTAATTTGTAAGTTTAAAATAAGGATACAGATTAAAATGTGGGATTTGCCTTCCAGCAAAGGTAACTCTTTTAGAAAAAATAAAAACAACACTGTAGAACAAATTATAACTTTCAATAGTAAATCTATTCTGAAGGGCTCAATTTTTGTATAAGAATACAGAATGTCAAATGTGTCATTATATCTAGGATGATGTCATTATGTACGATTATTATTATGAGAAGATATACATATTTTAAATTCTGCAAATTTTTAGCCTGTAAACATATCTATTGAGAGATTGTTCATTACAGATACTTAGAGCCTAGATTCAGAGCCTAACCAATGGGTTTGGATGTCAAGTCTATAATTAACAATGCAACTTTTCTGCATGTTTTTTCAATTGCATAATACATTTTGTATAACATAAGCAGAATGCTCATCTGTAAAAAAGTGATTGTTGTAATTTAATAACTCACTACTTCTAAAATATAAAGTTTTACCATTTCATGAAGAAGTGAATGGATTAATTAATATTAGATATTGATAGGGTGTTTTTATATGTAAGGATTGGTTGGTGGTGACAGTGAGGAGATTTTGTGTAGTTTCAAATAGTTTGTCACTGAAGACCATACATATTTTAAGACTATACATATTTTAAGCAAGACATAAGTTTCTAAATGAGAATGATAGGAAAAGAAGCCTCTGGCCAAGGGAAGCCTAGGACCTTTCCAGGAGATAGTAGGCTTTGATCTGGATTTGAAGCAAACTCAAATTTAATAAAAGAGAGTTCAGGATCTATAAAGGCATTGGCACAATTAAAGCATAGAGTAGAGAATTATATATACAGAAATCAATAATTGGATAGTCACATAGCCAGAAATTTCTGAAAGAAAACAAGCCTGCTGAGTAGTCTAATCTTTATGTACATCATGGAATCATAGAAGTTGTTTAAACAAAGGGCGACAAGATTATAGTTTTACTTGCAAAGAAAAATCAATATATTTAAGTAGAAGATATAGAAGGCATTGGAGGTTACAAAAAGAGAGGTAAACTTGGAAACTATTTTCAACAATCCAGTGAAAAACAAAATCAGTGAATACTGAATTGGAGTTGAATTTGGCACTATAAGAAATAATGATTTGCAAGTGTCAGATGTGGAACTGGCCTGAACTAAGACTGGCATAAAATCATCAAGAAAGGATTAATTTTGGTAGAAAGTAAGAACAAACTTTAAATAAAGAGAAATGCCCATGTTGAAAAAAGAAGCTGTTATTCAGTTATCAAAGAAATTAGGCTAATAAAGGTTTCCATTGTAGGGCAGGCAAAATAGAACCTACTAGTCAAATCCTGTCTACTTACTGGTACGTTATCTTGGAATGCATCAGTTTTTCTTACTAGTTTTAAACTACACTAAAATTTGTGTTCCAAGTACAGAGGTGAGCTTCTGTGACCATAAGACCATAAAATATAAATATTCAATCTCTAGCACTACTCAGAGAAGAGTCACTCTAATCTAATAAGAAATATTCTGATATTGATGAAAATCTTAGAAATTAAATTAGTTTATATAAGTAGTATGCATTCCCCTGGGAATATGCTAAAAATAACTTCTATCTTAAACTGGAGACTTTGAAACTATGGTTTAAAAAAGAAGATAGAAATAAAAATGTATCTGACTCTCACTATTTTCTTCTATTCATTGACACAAGGCTGCACAGGGCTTTTCTACAACTAATCAGATGGGAACCTTATGGGGTATTGGGAATCAAGTTCAGGACAGTCATATAAAAGATAAATCCTTGCCTTTTATATTAGTTTTTTAGTGTTAAGAGAATGTATTTTGTTCTGCTTTTTTAGAAAGATACAAATAAAACGAATGTATTGATACATTATTTTAATTCAGTCACAGACAATTATAACCAATCCTTACCGGTAGTCTGTGTAGACGAATGCAAATAGAAAAAAAAAAAAAAAGAAATGCTTAGCATAGTGACTCCTTTTGAGGGGTATTTTAATCTTAAGAAACAATTGTTCTTATAGGAAGATTAAATGATAATATTGGGATATCAACAATATAGAAATGTAATTAATGTGATATTGATTTGTATTGCTTTAATTTTTCTATTATTATTTAGAATTATGGACCCAGGCAAGCATCCATAGACACCAATGTTTTAAAAATAAGAACATTTAAAATAAAAAAACAGGTATTGGAGTCTCTTGAAATAGCAGAAGGTCTAATAATACCAAATTTTCTAATTTTACAATTATGGATCTCGTGGAGCTAGCTTGGGATGTATAGTTCTGTTATCATAGTTTCTGGCTCACTTTTGTCCCAATGTAAGCCAACATAATTATTTATATTACTTGTTCAAAGTAATTTATTTGCAGCCACTGATTGAGAAACATTATGGACTTTTTGGCGAGTAACAAAAAGCAGGAAACCCCAGAGAGTGTGACTTATTAGTTTTTCATTTTTATGCTAATCTATTTTCTCTCTCACCTTAATTTTCTTTTCTTTGTTTCTGTATTTTTCTCCATCATCAGGAGACTGACTAAAGAATTAAACTGCTATCTTTTTTCTCCTAATTTCCATTTCTTATTTTTTTTCTTTCTCTCATCTGTTTTCCCTTATTCTAACTCTTTATCCAATAAGTCATGAAATAACCAGTAATACAAAGTCCAATAGTTGTTATCCTCTTCAAAGAACAGTCTGGTTTCTTTCAGTGCATTCCAATTTTGATGAGCTAATTGATTTAGTCAATTAGTATTTAATTGATTTAGTCATTTACTTGGTATCTTCGCCCCTGCCCCATTTTTTGTAAGGAGGAAGAAAATATCTAGGAGAAGAAATGCAAGAATTTGAATAATTTAAAAAAATTAAAAATTAGTCTAGAAAATGCAAGAATTAAAGTCTTAGATAAATATATGACATGCCTATAGTCACAGAATTTAATCATGACTGCTTTTTCTCAGAAGAGAAAGGTAAGTGAGGCAGGATCTGGATTCTGAGCTGATTGCTCAGTGAAGGGCCAAGGTTTCCAGTGACTGTGGAGAATGGATCTGAGAATGTTGATAGAGAAATAGACCAGAGCATTTATCTGAATCTGAAAATCTGACTCTGAAATTCCAAAGGAGCCAGTAGAGACTATTGTTTAGAGCTTTGAGTAGGAAATCAAAGCAAACCTTCAGTTTTCCAGTGACAAATAGGAAAATTGAAGAACAAATAAGCTTCATCAAGAAAAAGCTGTAGTTAACTTTCTTAGATTGACTCATTACCTCAACATTTAAGTATTAAAAAGATACAACTTTTAAAAGCAAAGCATAACTGTTCAATAAAACATTAAATTACTTCTGAATGTTGAAACAAAAAAGGGATTTCTTTTCTTTAATTACAAAAATCATGTTATTCAGGGGCCGGGTAGGTGGCGCTGGAGGTAAGGTGTCTGCCTTGCAAGCGCTAGCCAAGGAAGGACCGCGGTTCGATCCCCCGGCGTCCCATATGGTCCCCCCAAGCCAGGGGCGATTTCTGAGCACATAGCCAGGAGTAACCCCTGAGCGTCAAACGGGTGTGGCCCAAAAACCAAAAAAAAAAAAAAAAAAATCATGTTATTCAAACAAATGTGGGAATATTCTCAGTGAGAACTGCATCTTTTTAAAAAAAAATTTTTTTTTACAGTTTTATTAACATAATAACACGTGCCCAAAGACTGTCTACTCGTTTTCTTCGCTGCACAACCTGGCATTGGGATTGGTGATTCTGATGGCCAGCTGGGCCACTCTTTCCACAATTACTTTACGATTCTTGGAAGAAACGTGAGCCATCTCAGCACAGTAAGATTTGTTGCACTTAAGTAGCACCTCGAGCTCCTTGATTGTGGACAAGGAACTTCCAGAAGCCACTAGGGAGCATGTGCTTCGTCTTCTTGTTGCTCCCATAACCAATGTTGGGCATCAAGATCTGGCCCTTGAATCTTCGACTCACCCTGTTGTCAATACCTCTGGGCTTCCACCAGTTTCGCTTAATCTTGACATATCGGTCAGACAGGTGCCTGATTAACTTCTTGGTCCTCTTCTTGACGATCTTGGGCTTCACAAGAGGTCTGAGGGCCGCCATGTCGGCTACTAGGAGATGGCAGTCACCTCCAGAACTGCATCTTTTTAACCAGCAGTGATTAGTGATGACTCCTGATCAGAATAATGGGGCAATATGTGTTTCTTGGAGTCAAACCTAGGTAGACAGTATACAAGGTAAACAGTAACCCACTACACTAAGACTTCTGGCCTGAAAAATATATTCTTAATATCTTTTAGGTTGTTCTGAATGATTTTTATGCCATTCTGGAATAAATATTGAGTGAAGAAATGCTTCTTCTTTCTATCATTAGCACCTAAAGTTTAAATAAGATGTATAAACTGAGAGTAGTTAAGAATGTCCTCACCTATCTTCCTCCATATTTAGAGGTCAGCCATACATGTACACATCCATACCTTTGGGATGCATCTTACGTGACACATTTTCATTAATAATAATAAACTATATTCTTCACTAGTAAAAATAAGACTTTTTACATGTTTTCATTCTTTTTTTTTTTTTTTTTTGGTTTTTGGTTTTTGGTTTTTGGGCCACACCCGGTGACACTTAGTGGCTACTCCTGGATATGTGCTCAGAAATTGCTCCTGGCTTGGGGGACAATATGGGACGCTGGGGAATCAAACTGTGGTCCGTCCTAGGTTAGTTCATGCAAGGCAAAGGCCCTACCGCTTGCACCACCACTCCGGCCCCCAACTGTCTTCATTCTTATTAGTCATTGATACTTTGCGAAGAATGATAAGTATAAAATCCTTCATTTAAAGGCCATTTAAACATACTTTAGGTATCTGTTGTACTTTTTAAATATGAATGTATAAAGTCATCTCAATGTATATTTTCTACCACCAAACTATTTAATTGTCTTGAGATAGAAGTCTTATAGTTTTGGTTATCATTAGCCTATAGTTGTATGTTATTAGCATATTTTCACTATAAAATGTACACAATAGCAATACTGCATTGATATATTTAAATGACTATAATGAAAAGAGATGTAAAACTATTGTTAATTTGAAAATGTGTAGCATTTCATACTTATTTGTTATATCTGTGTGTTGAGTCTCTTGTCTCTGGATCATTCCAATCATAGATAATGTGCTTCCCTATCTCATTAGATTTTAGCATTGTTCTTGACATCTTGTTTTTGACATCAATTTCCAAAAACATGAAAGCTGACTCTTCACTTATTCTACATCTTTGCTAGGATAGATTCTTCCCACCCAAGTACTAGATTAACTCATTTAGTTAATGTAGTTCTTTGGGCGTTTCTTCTAAACTAGTGCAATTCAAATTATGTTCATAAGTGCTGAGTTGTAAACTGTTAGTTACTTGCCTGCCATGAAATTGAGTCTCAGGATTGAAAGTAAGGTCTTAAAATATTTATGGTAATTTGTCAAAGAAATGTATGACTCTTGAATACAATAATGCAAAAATAGATATGTGTTTTGTGTCATTTTTATTTCATTTTCTAGAATTCACTTTATACTATTTTACAAAGGCATATAAGCATGAAAAATTGAAGACCAACAAAACAAAATAAGCAGAAATCAGGATAGTTTAAGTAGAGTAATAGAAGTTGCATATGTGAGCAAAGAATTTCACTTAAAGGATCCTGTGAGAAATAAGTGTTGTGGGCATTCAAAATTTTCTAGTTAGGTAAAAAGAAAATTTCCAATATGAGAAAAAGACTTTAGATTCATACCATGACTCTTTTAAAGACAATTTCATAAAGATAGTATTACATAGCTTGTTTTTCTCAGTTTTCTCTGTGTCTCATGGCCAGCAACTATTAGTAATGAATTATATCTGGGGAGACTTTTGGGGGACCAGAGTGATAGTACACTGGCTAGCGAGCTTACCTTGCATCTGGCAGACCCAGGTTCAATTCTTGGCCCCCTCTCTGGTTTTCTGATTTTAGTTGAGTGTTCCTAGAGTGCAGAACCAGGAGTAACACCAAAGCACTACTAGGTGTGATCCCTCAAATAAGCAAACAAACAAAAATTAAAAATTACTCTCTGCACTGTTGGAGAGACACAAGTGACTAGGCATATACCTTAGGTTCCAAATATGATCCCTATATAACATGACTGCTTGAGGATTGACTGTGTCTATACAACTAGAGCCTGATTAACCCCAATTCTCTGTGCATTCTCAGAAATCCTCAAAAAATTAATAAATTTACTTACATATAAACAAGAAGATTTAGCAATGTCTATTTGACTTTGGTTTTGTTTTGGTCCAAACCAAAACAGGGTTTAACCCAGGCTCTAGGCTCAGAAAACACTGCTACATGATCCTCAAAGATTAGCCCTACATTATGCTCAAGGGACCGTATGCAGTACAGGGGATGGGAACATGTTCAGCTACAAGTAAAGGAACTTCCTTTCATATCTGTCTTCACATCCCAGCTTTTTTTTTTTTGTACAGATATTAAAATATATGAACACCAAGTATCATGGTACATTAAACTATGGTGCATAAGTCATTTAAAATGTTTGTGGCAGAGAATCATTATTCTTCATGGATGCTCTAAGTTTAGGATAGGAAAATATGAACTATTAAAGAGGATTTTTAGCATGATGATAACATTTGGTACAAATGACATACAAATTCTCATAAATATTAAAAATTGCATAAAATTTTTCTGAACAGTTTTTTGGATAGAAAGTTTATTTTCTCTCTATTTTCTCTCTCTTTTTCTCTCTCTCTCTCTCAGGGGATACACCTCGCAAGACTCTGGGATTATTCCTGACTGCACTCAGGAATCACCTCTCTCTCTCTGTCTCTCTTTGTCTCTCTATCTCTGTCTCTCTTTGTCTCTGTCTCTGTATCTCTGTCTCTCTCTGTCTCTGTCTCTCTCTGTCTCTGTCTCTGTCTGTCTCTGTCTCTGTCTCTCTCTCTTTCAAATGCCTAGCGCCAAAACTTCGAGGCTATGTGCAAGGCAAAAAACCTACATGCTGTAGTATCATCTAACCCTGTTTTCTATTTTTCTGTATTTTTCTGTGTTTTGTGCAAACATTTAAATATTTTAAACTTTGGTTTAAATATATAACAAAATTGAATCGATAGAGTTGTTAGGAAGCTTTATATTGACCACCAAGTAACATCATCTGGAGTAAAAGAGTCCAAAGTAAAGAAATTTGAAACAAATTGAGATGGTGAATGAAGAGAAGGAAATATGAAAGGCATTCGACCATATTTTAGGAATCTGTTAGAAAAATTAATAGATGACTGAAGTCTACTTCAGATTGGAAGATCTGTATTTTGGATAAAGTAGTCAGGTGAATATTTTTAACTCCTCCCTGAATCATCCAGCACTCCATCAGGTTTCTGAATCATTGGGTTGATGTTATTTCACTTAACTAGACTAATCCACGCTAGCTGACTGGCTTTCAGTAACAGGAATTACATTCCTCCTTATATTTATAGAGTATTTTCTCCCTTCTGCACTGGTAGCATAAGAATAAGGATTATTTGTGTGTGATTATGAATTTTGGAAACAGCAGTTGGAATAAGAGAAGCATTCTGAATATTGAATTTAATTCTTTTGTGATAAATCTAAGATATCGAAGTTGAATGGAGTGATTGCTTTGGGATCTACAGAGCTGTATCTCAGTCAATCCTCTTGAAAATGTTAATTAGCACCAAACAAAGAACAATGGAAGATGTTTGCTTTCTTCTTTGGAGACCAAGTTTGGGACAAATCATTCAGCGTGTGAACAGAATGTGGAAATGGCAAAGAGATTTAAATAACAAATTTTAATAGCTTTCATCCCACCGGGAGAGAAACTTTTGATTATCTGTGACCTATAGCAATTATCACGATCCTCCCCACTGGCTGACCATAATTTTAATAACTAATCAAACTCAGCCTGCAGGTTCTATAAAATACCAAATACTTACCAGCACTTTTTCTAGTTACAAAGCTGGTACTTGCTACCTGACCTTTTTACAATTTTACCAACTACTTATTCACACTCCAGCCACATGTTTAAATGCTCAAGGTTCATTTGGTCCTTATTGATCCAGGGCTGCTACCTGTTTAGGTTGAGAAATGACCTCTGTGGGCACCATCTAGGGAGGTCTGCTATATTGTGAGAAGAATTCCAAAAGAAGCTTGGTTGGAAATTTAATGCACATCTAAAACGGTGGCTTGTGAATGTGAGTGGCAGACTGAGATACAGTAAGCACCCTGCTGTGGGATAAAACCAAGCAAGTATTTGACTCAGTGGGGTTAACCAGTGAAATAGCATGAGGTTAATGAGGGCAGACCAGATTGAAATAGGTGCCTTGGGCTCTTCAGCAATTTCCACACAGCTACTTCTCTCCAGGTTTTAATGTATTTCTTCACTCCAGGCTCACCTCCAGATTATAACTTTCCTGTTTGCAGTTATAGGTGGAAAACCTCATTAAAATCCTGTTCACTTCTCAAGTTCCATGATTCGGCATTTACATCCTTGATTCTACACCAGTGCTTCTAAAACTTTCATTTGCTTACCAATCACCCGGGGACTTTGTTAAAATGCAGATTGTGAATAGGTCAGTAGATCTGGCATGGGGTCTGAGATCTAAATTTCTAATAAGCTCCCATGTGATGCCTCCACTATTGTGGAGTATATGGCAATGAGAGGCACAGTCCCAGCAGTGATTTGGGAAAGTTAGTGCGCAGTAAAAACTATCAGAGAGAATGGTTCCGATACTTTATCCCAATGGTTTGAGATTCAGTAGTGGGAGGGGAGAGGGGAAAGGGTTCAGTAATTTGCATTTTTAATAAGTTCCTAAATGATGCTCAGATCAGGCCCTCCCAGAATAAATGTTGATTATTTTGATTATTGGAAGTTAGAGAAATGGTCATTGAATGAATGACAATCCTTTGAATGAAACTCTCTTTCCCCAAAAAGTAGTAATTTGTTCTTGCTTTTGTCTTCTGTGTTCCTTATAAAAGTAGGAAATAATTTTATGTGAAAGAGAGCATCTTTGCACAGAGGTAGTGGGATACTCCCCTTTCCCTTACCAGAGATAGGCCTAGCATCAGCAAAAAGGTGGGATTTGTGTAAAGAAATTCTATCCGGCTCACTTGTTATCCAAATAAAGTCATTCTGGAATTTTTTTATCCTATCTTTTTCACAAATTTAATGATTCTTTAAATAGTATGTAAACATTAGCACCCATGATTTATGGACTTCTGTGCACATGGAAATACTTTTGTCTCTTTCTTTTAAAAAATGCATATTAAAGGAGCAGGTGTTATATAGCACAATTGTAGGGATTTACTTTGCATGCAGCAAACATGAAACCTTGCCAGGTTTGATCTTATCATCCTCATATGGTCCCAAGAGTATGCCAAGAGCGATTTTTGTTTATTTGTTTTAAGCCACACTCACTGGAGTTCTGATCTTATTCCTGGCTCTAATGGATCACTTCTGATTAGCTGGGGTAACCATATGGGGTGCTGTAAATCAAACCTTGGTCAGTCATGTGCAAAGCAAGTACCCTACTCATGGTAACTGTCTCACTGGCTCTTCAAGATACATTTTATTATATTTATTTATTTATTTTAGTTTTTGGATCACACATTGTGATGCTCAGGTTTTAATTCCTGGCTCTGAACTCAGGAAAGATTCCTAGCAGTGTTCAATCCATAGGATGGCACAAATTGAACCTGGATTGGCCACTTGCAAGGCAAGCACCATACTCAGTTTACTATATTTCTGGCCCCTAGGTAGCCCATTTTCAAGTATGATCATTGTAATTCGGATCTTCTATCTTCAGTTGTTGTTGGCTCTGTAGCTTGGATATGTGGTTATACCACTTCTCTAAATCACTGATATACTGGAGGCCCTTGATTCCACTACCCGATTCTATCTCACACCATCACTCTATCCTACTCTTTTACTTTCTATCAATCTCTTCTTCCTCCCTGAACCTTATTTCTTTCATTTTCTTTCTTCTCTTTCCTATACTCTGGAGTCAATGATGATCTAGGCACTCCCTTTTGATATACTACTTTCTTTCATCTGACTAATAGTTATCTCTAAATCATAGATATGTGAGCTCATCTTGTCCCTTTATAATTTTTCACATATCAATTTATTATTGGATTACTCTAAGGTGAATTGAGGAGCCCCCAAATTTTTCTGATGATTTGGCTGGTGATTGGAGTTCACACAATGAAAAATACCACTTTCTAAAAGTGCTGCTTCCAACTGAATTCAGACACATCAATCTGTGCTCCTGCTTCAGGACATGCTAGTCTCTCCTTTTTTGGCAGTTTATTCAGAGATGAGAAAAGAAAGATAATCATCTTACTCTTCAACTCCCTGTAAAACTGAAAGTAAAAAGAAAACCCTTTAACCATTTTGACACTGAAATGCTGTCACAACAAAAAATTAGAAGCAGAAATAAAAGAAAAATTAAATAAAACAACAGAGTTCTTTTGATGAGAGGATGGAAGAAGAAAACTGATAAATGACATATCTCTAACTACCAAATGTTTAGTCTGTAGTACCAGTGCGTGTTTATTCACTGACCAACAAGCATTTTATGTGAACTTGTATCTGATCTCAGTCTCACACTGATGCCTGAATCTGAGCAGTAAAACAATATTGTCCAGGGTCAGAGAGATAAGGCAGCAAATAAGGCACTCACCTTGAAAATCACCGAATCAGTTTTAATCTGGGGCATCTCACATCATTCCCCAAACACAGTCAGGAGTGACTCCTGGATGTAACCCCTGAGCATAGCTTAGTGTGACCCCAAACAAATAAAAAACAAATAAAAACCACTTTGTCACCTAACACTCACTTTCACACAGCTTCAACGAAAAAGAGTAACTTCAAGAGTAAAGCTTAGAATCTTAGGTTGAGCCTAAAAGTTTGTATTCTAAAAAATGCCTAGGTGTTAAATAGAAATACTACCCCAGACAACACTTAGAGATTTAGTATTTGAATGATTGAATTTAAAGATATTCATCCAGTTTTGTTTAATTTCATAAAAAAAATTTAAGAAAAATAAGAAAAGGAAAGTATGATTTAATTTTCACCTTATATTTATTAATATCTTTATTTAAACTCCTTGATTTCAAACATGATTGTAGTTGGGTTTCAGTCATGTCAAGAACACCCCTCTTCACCAGTGCAACATTCCCATCACCAGTGTTCCGAATCTCCCTCCTCCCCACCCTACCCTCGCCTGTACTCTAGACAGGCTTTCTACTTCCATCATTCATTCACATTGTTAGGAAAATTCTCAATGTACCGTAGTTATTTCTCTAACTGCATTCATCACTCTTTGTGGTGAACTTCATGTCGTGAGCTGGATCTTCCAGTTCTCCTCTCTTTTATCTCTGACAATTATTGCAAGCATATCTTTTATTTTTCTTAAAACCCATAGATTAGTGAGACTATTCTGCATCTGTTTCTCTTCCTCTGACTTATTTCACTCAGCATAATAGATTCCATGTACATCCATGTATCGGAGAATTTCATGACTTCATCTCTCCTGATGGCTGCATAATATTCCATGTGTATATGTACCACAGTTTCTTTAGCCATTCATCTGTGAAGGGCATCTTGGTTATTTCCAGAGTCTGGCTATTGTAAAGAGTGCTGCAATGAATATAAGTGTGAGGAAGAGATTTTTGCATTGTAGTTTTGTGTTCCTAGGGTATATTCCTAGGAGTAGTATATCTGGATCACATGGGAGTTCAATTTCCAGTTTCTGGAGGAATCTCTATATTGCTTTCCATAGACGACATTTACCAGCAGTAAATACGAGTTCCTTTCTCTCCACATCCCTGCTAGCACTGCTTGTTCTCATTCTTTGTGATGTGTGCCAATTTCTGTGGCATGAGATGGTACACCATAGTTGTTTTAATTGCACCTCCCTGATGCTTAGTGATTTGGAGCATTTTTTATGTGCCTTTTTGCCATTTGTATTTCTTCTTTGACAAAGTGTTTGCTCATTTCTTCTCCCCATTTTTTTTTATGGAATTAGATGTTTTTTTTTTTGTAAAGTTTTGTCAGTGCCCTGTATATTTTGGGTATTAGCCCCTTATCTGATGGGTATTGGGTGAATAGTTTCTCCCACTCAGTGGGTGGCTCTTGTATCCTGGGAACTTTTTCCTTTGAGGTGCAGAAGCTTCTCAGCTTAATATGTTCCCATCTGTTTACCAGTGCTTCCATTTGTTTGGAGAGGATTTAACCCTTGAAACTGATACAAATAGACAGTAGTGTGTTAATGTATAAGGGGTTACTGTTATTGCATTTTAAGTCAATCATGGCTTTTTAAAGGCTGAAGCCCAGAATGAAACATAGCTGTTCACCCATTCACAAATTATACAGAACCTCCCAAATGTTTTCTTTATGAATATTTGCCCTAGTAAATATGGATGGTGTGGAGTAGAATAAAATACATACTTTCTATGGGCAGCTAACTCTTGAAGAACATAAAGAGAGGCAGGAAAACAGGTAAGCAAACTCACTACCTTGTAAGTCCAGTCAATCACTTCTCATTTGTAAAGAAAGCAGGAGCTAATTACTATAAAGAGACCAGGTATTCTGAGGTAATGGATACCAGATATCAGGAAACAAAAGTTTAAAACCCATTTTTAGTCCTCACAAGAAATAAATAAACAAAATAAAACAAAACAACCATATTGGTTAATTTTTTCAACCTTTTTTCACCTCAAATACTAGGTCAATGTTTTTCATTATTAAGTTTACTGACTAAATCGTATTCAAATTCTATACTGCTTTAGACCATTGAACCTTTTATTTTTCCCCCCTTCTGGCCCATTGAACCTTTTAAATCTCTTTTTATAACTCAACAATAAAAATAAATCAAATCTACAAAATTATTCTTAGAATTAAATGAAGCACCAAATTATATATAAGAGAGATCTGCTACATAGCAATTTCCCCAATGCCTATCTTTCTTCATCATTTACCCTTATAGCAACACAAATATAGTAGGATAAAAACAAATCAAGGTAAGAGGTTTAATCATGTTTTGGGAGTCCAGAATATGTGTGTGTGTGTGTGTGTGTGTGTGTTACTATTAGACAGCTATGTAGATGTTGCATAGTTTCTTTGGCCACTCAGATGTTCTTAGGCACTTGAGTGAGCAATCTTGACTCTTTTTTTTGCAAGAAATAATTTAAGAGTGAGAAAAAATAAATGTAGAGAAATCATTTAATTATATCAAGAAATGTACTCATGAATTAAAATATCATATAAAAAGAGTAAGACTGATTGTACATAAAGCAGACTCTATTTAAAGGGTGTACATTCAGAGCATCAGACTAGACATGCACATAAGAGTAGCAATATTTCTCTATAAAGTTTTAGCAGATTGGAATAAAAACAGTATAAATTCATAAGAGGTATAAAATATAAGATTTCATAAAAGAGGGAGAAGAAAGAGATAGTGATTTCACAGTTAAAGTACCATCAATATTCTAACCATATTTTGTCACTTTGGCATAAGTGTTTGATGGCAGTTATAAACAGCCATAGTTTAAGTGGGTCTGATATTTTTAATGTAAATGATTATAATGAGCAGATAATAAAATTGGGTTTATTTATCAGTCACTTGACTCTTGTGTCATATGACTCTGTTCACAGGTTTTATTGTTTTCATTTTTGCTACCTAATAATATTTACTACCTAATGATTGTTGTTTTTTGGCAGAATAACACTAGAAAATGACTGGGAACCAATTGAGATGGAAAATTAAGTAATCAAAGCTGACATATTAAAAGACATGGTATAATTACTGTTCTTTGTATAAGCTTACAATGTTTTCTCAAGGAAATAATAGAAATATTATGCTTATTAAGCGTTGCCATTTTGCATAGTGATATGCTTTTCCATGAGCAACATTTCCTGATTTTATCCACATCAATGTTAAGTGTATACTACAGTTATACAGGCCATTATCCAGCCTCATAACAAACTATATTACATTGTAGTGGCCCTTGAAAGAATTGTGATTTTTTGAAGAAAATTACCAATACAAAAAATGTTAGTCATAGTATTAGTCAAGGTATAGAGGGGTTAAAGAAAGCTATGTAAGGTGAAATGATATATGACCTATAAAATGCTTAGCAATATTAGTTTATTTGCTCACTACTATAGTCATTGTATAAGTTACAAAATGAGGAAAGATCTAGAGTTGTCATTGCTGAACTCTAAAGCTATTTTAAAAAGTTAAATAAGCTATTTAACAAAAGGAGAATGGAGATGTTTTAAAAGGAGAATGACATGAACAGTAATAGCAACTTAGTACAGTGGTTTATGGAGACAATGAGTTAGGCAGCAGCCAGATTTAGAAGGGATTTCATCTGCTCTACTCACAACCCATTTCATTCCAAACTTAATCACCAAACTTAACATGTTCTCACAGCCAGTCCTTTATATCCATTGTCCATTCAAGTGGCCAGCCTAGAAAGCACAAGTAAAAAAAAATTTATCTGCCTTTTATGTATAATGACTCAATTGATTTGAATGTCAGGGCAAACCTCAAAGACTGGAGAGCAAGTTATGTACTCTCAGCTTAAGCATAGTTATTTTTTTCTCTAAGTTTTTGAGTCTGAACCTCTGCTACACATTAAAATCACCAATGGCCATTAAAAATAGTAGCAACCCCTTTAGCATAGAAACCTATGTTACACACCAAATTAGTGGTATTCAAACCTCAGAGGGAGGAGTCTGGTAACAATATTTTTTTTGTCTTTCTTTTGGTTTTTGGCCCACACCTCTCAATTTTGAGGGTTTATTCCTGGCTCTGTCCTCAGAATCTATACCTTGTGATGCTCAGAGGATCTGAGTACATGCCCAGAATCAGACCTGGATGGGCAGTATGCAAGACAAATACCCTAATGTGCTATTGCCGTGGCCCCTGATTTATATTTTCTTAATTGACAGAAGCTTGGTTTATAATCTAGTTGTGCTTATTTTTATATACATAAATACCATGGTTACAAGGTTGTTCATAATATAGCTATTGTTTATTTTTTCCACAAATGAAGTTGCTCGTGATTTAGTTACAGTCAAAAAAAATGTACAAACTTCACCAATGCGCATTTCTCGCCACCAATGTCCTTAGTTTCCCTCTCAACCTCTCCGATGCCTACTACCCTTTCTGTACCTGGGAAATACATTTTATTCTACTTCTATCTATCTATCTATCTATCTATCTATCTATCTATCTATCTATCTATCTATCTATCTATCTATCTATCTATCTATCTATCTGTCTGTCTGTCTGTCTGTCTGTCTGTCTGTCTGTCTGTCTGTCTGTCTGTCTGTCTATCTCCTCTCTCCTATTTCTATCTCTCTATCTCCCTCTATCTCTCTTCCTCCCCTCTTTCTGTCTCTCTCTCTCTTTCTCCCTCTCTTCCTCCCCTCTGTCTGTCTGTCTGTCTGTCTGCCTCTTTCTCTACCTCTCTCTCTCAGAAATATCATACTGTTTTCCAGAAAAGCTGTAAACGAGAGTCCTTTCTCCCTTCATCCATGCCACACTTGGTTGTTCTTTTCCTTTTTGTTGTGTGCCAGTCTCTGTGGTGTGAGAGGATATATCTTTGTTATCTTTATTTGCATTTTTTTCCATGTGTTTTTTAGCCATCTATATTTATTTCTTCTTTGAGGAAGTTTCTGTTCATTTCTTCTCCTCATTTTTTGATGGGATTAAGGTACATAACGGATATAGAGAAAAACAAAGGGAAAATACTTTCAAAGAGGAAATATCACTATCAAGCACATGGAGGCAAAGATAAACAAATGGGACTACATTAAATGGAGAAGCTTCTTCACTTGAATGGAAATAGTGACTAGGAAACAAAAGCTATCCACGGGGTGGAAATAACGTTATTTTTAATTATCAACTGGAATGATAATTTTCATGTAAAATAAATATTCTATAAAATAAAGTTTAAATATTAAATTTTATGTTTGTAAATTATAAAAAGTATAATCTCTGCCAGAAAAAATTGTAGATACAGCTTGTTAAGGCATCACTGTGACTACATTTGGATTGTCATTTAATGTAAATTTATTGTCAATATCTCTAATTAGGTATTTGTGCTGAAGTGGTAAGTTGTTTAAAAATGCAGAATGAATAACTTATTTTGGATATGCAGACTAGGAAATTATATTGACTTAGGATCAAGCCTCTTTCTAGTTAAATCATTCATGTATGTACTCACTCATTTTCCATTTATTTTGTGAACGATACTGAATCTTTTAATATCTAGTGCCTGTCTAGAATATTGATAGTCTAGATTATTGATAAAAAAGTTGTAGTAAAACATAGTTTCTTACCTCATGGTACATAGAATATACTGTGGAAATTATATTAGCTAATGGAAAATAATATATTATGAATGAATCAAATCAATCTTAATGGTAATTATGAAAAGCTGTTTTTAAGGACATTCACATGAATTCTTTGAATGGAAACTAATGGTGTATCTACCTTTCTAAAAGGGGGTTTAGACTGTGGGTTGGGAGCAATTGTTAAGTAATTACAAGGTATGGAGCTCCAGAACAAGGAGAAATTTCAGATACTTATTATTATTATTATTATTATTATTATTATTATTATTAACATTACTGCTTTTTTCATTTCCAATAGCATTCCTTACATTTTTGAGTAACTCTGTAGCTTGACTGAATTTGATATTTATTTGAACATTTCCCCTATTGTAGAAATTAAAAAATGGCTATGTGTAAGGAAGACAGAATAAAGCATTTGGTGAAATAATGAACTATGGTGTAAGAGAGCTGTTACAGACAAGATATGTCAGTACATTGGTTCAGGGGAAAAAGTGTATAGATCTGGTGATAAATAGGAAATACATCAAGTACTAATTTATGACAGAAATGCAAACTCGTGGAAACTGTGGTTATGGTACAAGTTTGCTTGATTGGTGACAGCTGAAGTTCAAGGTGAGAAACAACTGCATTTGAATGTGGAGAAATACATACTTAGGTGAGAAAATTAAAGAATACTTTCAGTTCATTTCTTATATTTGTTATCCATATGAGTGTTTTTAAAAGAATTCAGAATCAGAACTGATTTCACAGCGGCCCTCAGCTTTGGCACCATTTCAGACTCATTTGGGGGAAAAATTCATCTAGCTCTGGGACTTAAGCATCACTGAAGACAAATGAATTTGAATTTCTGTGGAGTTTTCTATGCCATGAAATAATACTGGGTACTAAAAATAAATTTAAGAAAGTTTGTATATCATCATTCCTCCACTTCAAAGCTCTCCAGTCCAATGTCTACACATGAGGCACATAGGTCAAGTGTATAATGTCTTCCCAAGTTTTCTATTTCCAAATTGTCAGATATTTATAGACATTTTAAGCATTTTCTTTTCATTTTCTTTATTTTTTTTAAATTTTTTTGGCCACACCCGTTTGATGCTCAGGGGTTACTCCTGGCTAAGCACTCAGAAATTGCCCCTGGCTTGGGGGGACCATATGGGATGCTGGGAGATCGAACCGCAATCCTTCCTTGGCTAGCGTTTACAAGGCAGACACCTACCTCTAGTGCCACCTCACTGACCCCCATTTTATTTTTCTTGCTTAAAAATATTTTGTTGGGCCAGAGAGATAGCATGGAGATAGGGCGTTTGCCTTCCATGCAGAAGGACAATGATTCCAATTCCGGCATCCCATATGGTTCCCTGAGCCTGCTAAGAATAATTTCTGAGCATAGAGTCAGAAGTAATCTTTGAGCACTGCTGGGTGTGACCCAAAACACTAAAAAAAAATAATGTCAAATAAGGTGCCTTAAAAAATAGGAAAAAAAAAACTTTTCTGATTATCAAAATTCTATGCACCCTTTCAAAATAAGTTCAAAAATCCTATCTTTATTGAAATATGTTTAGATATTACTGTCAAAAAAATTCCTTACAAAAATAATCTAAGAAAAGTTGTTGAAGTATTACTGATTTTCTTGGAACTACTCTACCACATTTTAAACTCCTCAGAGCTTAATCACTTTAAAATTAATGGTATCTGGCCTGATGGAGGCTGAGCTGTATTTTCTTAAATACAAGGAAAAAAGGCAAGAAAGAGGGAAGAAAGACATAAGTAATGATATAATTAATAAGAGTGAAGAACCAATTTACCACATCAAGATCCCGTGACACTTTGTTCTGGTATAAGAGACCTCAGAGAAATATTATTAAAAGAAAAAAACTGGCTTCAAAATGACTTTGGTTATCTGAAAGCTTTCAGCATGTTTATCCTATTGAATCTTTTTAGCTTTAGAACGCTTTCACTTTTTTCAAATAAAGTCATATAGATGTACATGACAGAATGTACATAACAGAATTTAATACTTTGTGGTCTCAAGACAGTGTTTGGAATTTGCTAGAAATAAAAGGCATGTCTTAACACATCTCATACCTTCTAAGTCTGCAACTCTGCGGATGGGGCTTATTGTTTCAATGTTTTTTCATTGTTTTAATGTTTCATTTTAAGTTGTTATGGTATTTTTGATCTGTGCTCAAGCTTAAGAACCAGGGGTCAAGATAAAAGGGAAATTATTGTTCTGGAAATATAGCAATAGCTTAAAAATCCTTGTGCTCACTCTCTCTTCATCACATATACAAATACCTTTCCATAATACTCAGAGATTTCAAAGGAAAGAAATACAATTAATTAATTTTACAATTTTGATTCCTCTTTAGTGTTAAGTGGAGTTTTTAGTTTGCCCATATTAGAATTTCTAAGGTACTCTGCATACATATTTTAAGGAAAATAATTTATAAAATAATTTATAAAAATTAGATTTAAATATCAATTCCTAAAATTCCATGGAATATACCATAATCACTAGGATATATGTCTAGAAAAAAATCATTGATATGGCTAATAATATGATTGTGTAGATAGTTCAATCCTCTCTACACCATCTAACAACGAATTTTTTCATGACTTTATTACCCAAATGATGCAATATCCACAACTCTATAAGTGCCAATGTCATAGCATATGCTGAACTAGACCCCGAGCTACTATTCCAACAAATCATATTTTGGGAAGCTGAAGTTTTCTTATTATCAGGAGCAGTTTAAGCTGAGATTATTTTCCTCTCCCTCCACTACTTAAGAATTGATAGCTCTGCTAATTTAGCACCCCTCTCCATTACATAGCTTTTGAGTAAGTTATATAGTAATGACAAATAATAAATCAAATGCCCAGGCTTATATTACTCATGACATTTTAATAGTATTAATCTGGGATAGCTTTTAATTGTCCATTTTACACTTTTTAATGCTATGAAGATATAAATGTTTCCATTATTCTGATTGTATTTCAAATAAATGTATGGGCTTAAACTTTCTCTTTAACCCTATAAAAATGAGACTAAATTAGAGATGTCCAAATGAATAAAAAATGAATTATTTTATAGCAGAACCTTGAAAACCACCCTGAAAAATAATCTCAGTAATCTCAGTTAACTGTATATTGTATTTTATTTGTCAGAAAACAATATAACGAATAGAAAAATAATATGTTTTTCAAAATTTCAAATGTAAATTGAAAAAAAATTTAAGAAAACCTATAAAACATATAAACATATAAAATATACACATATAAAACCTGTTTATGTGTGCAATCAAGTAAAAATTGATGTTCATATAACCTTGTGTTCCGAAAAGATTTTTAGTTATAAAACAAGAAGTCGATTATTTTAAAAAGTTCCATTTGCAAGTCAAGAAATGGACTAATGCATTTTCAAAGTATTTTCATCAGACTATTGAGACAAATTGGGTTAATTTTGGAGTTATCAAAAAGAGCACTTTCTAAGTGTTCACTTAATCAAAACTTTTTACAGTAACTGCTTATATTGATCATATTTAGAATTAAGAATGAGTTACCCAGAAAATGTTAATTTCAGATAATTTATGCTTTCAAAACATTTATATATTAGCAATATAGATTGTGGTCAAACTAAATGTGGCCCAATTAAATAGAGGAAAATGACTGTTTTTGATGTTTGTAATAGCACTGGTACCATTCATAAGAACACAATTAATGTAGTAGTAATGAGACTATAAAACATTTTTAACCTTTAGTCAGCAGAACTTATTGTATGTCTTTGTTGCACTAAATAGACTAGACTGGCCTTTAAATCAAAAAGAAAGAAGAAATAAAAAGAAAAACCTTCTACTATTTCTGAGCTGCACCATGGTCTGGAATATAATTTTCTCCAAAATTATTTGAATTAGTACATGCATGAAGCACTGCCTCTTGTTTTGCACTAGAAGTTTTTGGAAATAAGGTAAGTAATTTTACCAGAAATGTAGAGTACAGAAGACATGAACTTTTAGGTGGCAGTAGGTGAGAGGCCAGGGAAATAAGTTAATATTAGGAGTGTAAATATGATCACCAAAGTCTATGGAGATCTGACAAAATAATTATTCAACAATCTTGGAAATTACCATGAATTGGAGAATCAATAAAATACAAAGCTAAAACACCAGTCAAAATAGTGAGCAACTAACAGATTGATGGAAACTGAAACAGATGGAAGAATTTGAAAAAGGAAAAACAGAATTTGGAATAGTATATAAGGAAAGGATACTAATAAAGAAGCAATTGTTATTTCTTTGCTTCAACATTCCTTAGTTCTTTGCACCAGGCATCCTCCCACTTTTACCATCTGGTTAAATACCACTATCAACTAAGTTACTGTATTATCGCCATTAACTGTATTTCTATCAAATTTTGATTAATGACCCCGTGTCTGGAAATGTTCATGATGGCCCACCCAGATTCACTTCACTACACGTGTGCACCAACTCCTACAGCTGTGAGTACATTCCACTGGTGTGAAGCTGCCATTCTTCCTTAAAAATTGTCCTAGAGGGTTAGAGAGATAACTGCCAGATGATAGCTCAGTATGATAGAGACCTGGGTGCAATTTCAAGCACCACATTGTTCGAAGAGTACTGCCAGGAATGACACTCAGAGCACCAAACTGTATGTAGCCACTGAGCACATACAAATGTGACTCAAAGAACAAAAGATAACAAGCAAATAAATAGAATTTTTCTCTGGATCAGCATGAGGCAATACAGGATGAATGCATCTCCATGCCTCTTTGTATATTTGGCAGCCAACCTGTAACTGAACATACATACAGAAACCAACTCTCTTGAGGAAAAGCTCATCTGTGATGCTATGCATGCCCCAGAGATCCCTTGGGATCATGTTCAATGGAGCTACATCTCAGCTAAAGAGGTCTTTAAAGTTGATAGATTTCTTTCCCCCTTTTCAATACCTATGAGCATGATTTTAGTAGCTCTACCTATTCTACTAGTCTAACTTGCTTATGTCTTATTTCTCAAAAATCGATAGAAGATGCTCTAATGTTACAACAAAAGAAGACCATTATTTAACTTAGGATTATGATATTGTTTGTCCAAATTGTATTTTAAATTTCATTCTAGAGAGAAAACATCAGTAAAATCTTTTGAATGTTATAAAGGGGAAAAATAGACGCACCTAATCTGAAGTAATAGAAAATCAATTGCATCCTGCTTTTTATTAGTTTGGTTTGGAAAGTTTGATAATGAATACATGCATGTCATTCTAAGAAAATGCAAATATAGAAAAGGACTTTATTTTAAAGAGTGAAGGGGGAGCTAGTATTGGTTATTTTGACTTTCTTTTGGAAATATCACGTGCCAAAATAAATGTTTAGATTTTTCTTTTTACTTTGTCATTTTTCTCTTGTTAGGAATGAGAACACTGAGACATGCTAAGTTAAGAAATTTGCTAAGCTCCTATAACTATGGAATCTCTGTCCTTTAAACCAAGGTATTTGACTCCAATCCATCCATTGTATTTCAAAGTCAATTTTAAGAATTGGTGATTTGACAATATGCTTTGGAATGAAAAATTAAAAAGAAAGCTTTAGATATTTAAGTGACTTTAGGGAATAAATGTGTTTTATTACATAATTTTGGAGATAAAACTCTCTCTCTATATGTGTATATATGAATGTATGTGTATATATATATATATATATAGAGAGAGAGAGAGAGAGAGAGAGAGTTGTTTAGATAACTGAAAAAAACGTACGTGATCCAGGGGTAATTGTCTCCCAATAGGAAATTGATAAGTAGTATTTTCCAAATTTATTATGAATGGGTACAACAGCTACAAATCTTTCACACTTAAAAATATTTAAGGTTTTAAAACTTAAAAACTCTTTTGTTTGTTTTGTTTTGTTTTTTGGGTCACACCTGGCAGTGCTCAGGGGTTATTCCTGGTTTTACACTCAGAAATCATTCCTGGCAGGCTAGGGGGTCCATATGGAATGCTAGGATTCAAACCACTGTCCTTCTGCATGCAAGGCAAATGCCTTACCTCCATGCTATCTCTCCAGCCCTTAAAAACTCTTTAAGAGTGTGAAAGATTTATGATTTAGGGGTACAGTGTTACTATATTACAAAATGCTGTCATTCCTCCTTCAGTGTTCATAAAATACTTCCATATTCACCCACACAGTATAACCCAATTTGGTTATCTTAGTTCTGTAGTCGTTTATGGTTTGTTTTCACTATACATGTTCTGCTCTTAGGATCTGTTTCCTTACATTCCAGTTATGACTGATATGATCTGATTAAAGTTTCTTCTGACACTTCTTTAGCGGCAATAGCCTCTAATTCCTCCATGTCATGGCAAAAAGTAAAAAGAAAAAAATGATTTATAAAATCTGCTTAAAAAATTTAAGAATGCCTATTTTTTAAGTTTGTATGAATAGAAAATGACAGGTATAGTGATTTTGAATAAAACTGGAAAATACTACCTATTAGTTTTCTATTGGGAGACAATTATCCCTGGAACACTTATGTTTTTTCAGTTTTCTAAACAAAACTAGTTTCAGAATGTCAATTTAATAATGTTTATATAAATCTTTCAAGAATTGTTGAGATATTTTTCTCCCTTCCCTGGAGGTACTTGCTTGTATTCCACCGTAATAAAGATAATGTCTTTCTCTGTGAAGAATGATAAGTGGGTTTTTCTGCAATCCTCTTATAGCTATAGAGATTTCCCACCTTAGATGTGGCAAAACTCCTAGGCCCTCCAAATACTGGGAAAGAGAGCAAGGCGAATTCAAGAAAGCCTAGAGACCATATTTTCTGTCTAAATTCAACACAGTTTGTAGTTCCGTGTTTTAGCCAAACCTATGGAATATAGAAGATCAGCTTAGCAGTCTTTCCACCATGCTGGCCCTATAAAACTGTGATCCAACTTAGCAATTCTCATACTAGGAACTGAAAACTCAAAGCTAGAAAGAACTTCAGGTGTTTTTCTATTTTATCACTTATTTCCGCTATTTGCATTATGACTTGAAATGCAGCCTCATGGTGATAGGAGAAAATGACAGAACTAGTTTGAAGTAGGTGGGGGAATCAGAATCTAGATTTTTTTTTCTGCCTCACTTTATGTTTCCTTCTTTGCAAGTGCAAATAATTGAATTCATGAGACAGATACATCTTCTCTGTCATTGCTTTTATTTGCTTTTTTTAAAAAAATATCCATCACCTTCTTAGTTTTAACTACATGGGTTGATAAACTCTTGAAAGATAAACTCATAACATATTTTACCTTAAACAGTAGATATGAAGGAAACCCTTCAACATTAGATCAAGAATCCACCTGAATGTTGCTTCTACATTTATTCTTCTGTTTACTCTAATTGCTATGCAGTACTTCTGGAAAAAGAATCTGATGTTTCTTTCTCCTATTGCAATCCTTTGTATAATAGTATAAACAGCTAAGACACACTGTAATAATGTGATAGGAACTCTACTGAAAGTCAGTTTGAGAATTGTGCAAGAGGTACAACAAAGTAATAAAAAAAGAACTCAGCTGGAACTATACATTAGGAAAATAAATTGGAAGACCACTTTAAATGCTTTTGAGGCATCTCAAGAAATACAAAAAGGAAGTAAAATACAGAAAATGATAAACAAAACTTTCAGGGATGACTCAAATTTTGTAGCTTAAAATAACTGTGTTTCCCTACTAATAATACCCAGCAGGCTGCCAATAACAAGACAGAAAAATCAAACACAGATGCTATAAAGCAATATCAGAATAGATCCATAACAGAACTTTTGAATGAATCCTTAGTTGTTGTCTGAATAAAAATGGTGTCAAGCACAACACGTTTTTTTCCTGACCTGGACAAAGATTTAAAAAAAATCTCTGGGGAATCTTTCCTTTGTTTAGCATCTCTAATGTATGTCAGGGTCTGAGGTGTACTAGGGATGCTGAGATGAAAGGAATATACTTTACCTAATATAAAAGAAGTAGTAAAGATAAGTTAAATGCAGTAAGACATGGTATGCTAAGAATTATTAAAGCCTGGTCTCTTATGTTCTATTGCTGGATGTGGGGAAAGGCATTTGGCTAGACTCCTAGGTGTCAGAAGGGTTTGGGTCTTGAAATGTGTCTTTTAGGAATAATAGAATCTATCCAGATTTCAAAAATCAGATAATAGAGTTTCTGAAATATGTTGTGACCAGTTTAGGTATATCAGGTCATAAAAAGAAATAGCAGTTTTTTGTAGATATTATGGATATTAGGGGAAATATGGCAGAACAAACTAAAAAAGTGAATTTGGAGATCAGGAAGCAGCAAAATTACCAAAAGGCCTTACAAATTGTTCTGAGTTAAGGATATGCTAGAGGCATGAAGAACATTAGAGCAAGTTTATCAAGTATATCACTTTTTATTTAAATTTATTTCCTGAAAGTAAAGTCAGTTTCTTACATTTTTATATTTCTTTACAATAATTTCTTTATGTAAGCACCATGGTTAAAAACATGTTCATAATTGGTGTCAGCCATAAAATGCACACACCCCTTTTCCAGTGCAACTTTCCAGGCACCATTGTACCCTTTACACCATCACTCCTCCTCCTGTCTTCCAAGATAGGCATTGTATTTGTTTCTCTATCATTGTCATGGTAGCTGTTAGTGTAATTATTTCTCTAACAGCACTTACCACAATTTGTGATAATCTTGTTATCATGGGCCCTCATATCTATTGTCTCTGTGTATTATTATAATAATGTCTTTAATTTCTCTGAAATTCCACAGATGAGTGAGACTATTCTGTGCTTATTTCTCTCCCTCTGACTTATTTTACTCAACATAATAGTCTCCAAATTCATCTATGTATAAGCAAATTTTGTGACTTTATTTTTTCTAACAGCCACTCATCTTTTGTTGAGCACCTGGCTTATTTCCAGATAGTGCTGCTATGAACATAGGAGTGCAGAAGGCAATATTGTATTGTGTTTTATTGGTCCTCGGATATAATTCTAGGAGTAGTATTGCTGGATCATATGGGAGCACACTGTCCAATTTTTTAAGGAATATCCGGTATTGTTTTCCAAAAAGGCAGTACAAGACGTCATTCTCACCAACAGTGAATGAGAGTTCCTTCTCCCCACAGCCATGTCAACAGTGGTTGTTCCTGTTCTTTGTGATATGTGTAAGTCTCTATGGCATGAGATGGTACCTCATTGTTGTTTTGATTTGCATTTCCCTCTTGATTATTCATATGCCTTTTGGCCATCTGTATTTCTTTGAGAAATGTCTGTTCATTTCTTCTCCCCATTATTTTTTTCTTGTGAAGTTCTGTCAGTACACTGTAAAAATGAGATATTAACTAATTTTGTGATGTATTGTGTGAATAGTTCCTCCCATTCTGCAGGTGACCTTTTACCATAGTCACTGTTTTTTTTTTTGTTTGTTTGTTTTTTCATATTTTTTTTATTTTAATTATGACAACAAAGATGTAAAGAAGAGGACAGGGTAAAGTTACAGTGGAAGCCCAATCACCCATAAACAGCATTCTCGGTAGTCCCATCGATGATGTCCCAGCCTTGAACTTTCAGCCAGAGAGCATTTAGAAAAACAAAACTGAACCCATGTACAGTACAATTACTTGTCCCTCAGATCCCCAGTTGTAGTACATACTATTTCTTAGCAGCACACAATATAATCTATAGACATTATACTTATGTAGCTCCTTAAACATTGAGGGCAAAGTACATTTCTCTAGTTCCATGTACATACTACCTAGTTTAAGTTAACCTCAAAAGTTTTAGTGGCTTGTTTTTCTTAAGGGTTGGAGTCAAGGGAACATAGTAAAAAATGGTATTCAAGTGGCATTTGTTTGCATAGGCCCACCAAAACATAAGGGACATGGAAAGACAAATTATGGTCTAAATACAAGGAGACCCTAACCCTGAAGTTTCCTGGCACAGGATTGACTCTAGGCTCCAGGCAAATTAGTTTGTTCAATTCAAGTCATCCTCTGTAGTGGCAATACACCTCCATTCCTCACATAGTCTCTGTTGTTGGTATCATGCTTCTGTATTAAAGATCCTGGAGTCTGCATGTCCCATATTGCAGTCAGGATGGTGCATAGCATCCTCTCGTTTCACCTCCCACTTAAGGGGCACTAGAGAGAACCATGTCCTGTAGAGCAGGTCATTGTTGCTATCAAGTCTTCTCGGTGGAAACGGAAGTCTCTTTATAAGAGGTCGATGTCAGACCCTTGGTAGTGTCTTTCCTGGTAGAGGACTGCTTCCCGCTGTTGTTCTAAAAGACCTTGGATGTTTCGTAGATAGCTTGCCTGGTTCCGGCGTGTATGGAGGATGCCCATTCTTCTGAAGCCTGTGCCAGTTCATTATATCAATGTTCAGGGTGTAAGGTACATTGTACTGAGATTTATTAGATAAGAACTTATCTGTATGTATTTTTTTTCCCATTTTAATGTGTCTATGCAAACAAGGATCAATGCCATGGGGCATTATTGGTGCATCTAAAGGCAATAGGGACAAGACCAGAAATTTCCATGACATAGTTCAATCATAGGCATCAAACTGAGGGACAGTTCCACCAACAATCCTTACTTAACAGCTTACAAAGAAAAGATAAGATGAAAAGTGAATAGAAACATCATGGTAGAAGAATATATACAGAGTTACATCAGTTAAAGAAAATACACGTAAAATATTCGAAAGATATGTGTTCAATTTGTGTCCTTCTAAATAGTTCTGGGATTTGTAAGATATACTGTATGTCTTAGATTAGAGATAAGAACTATGTGTTACTGAACTTAAAGAAGGGTAAATCGGGGGTACTGAAGGTTGGAAGGAGCAAATGTTCGCGCGGGGGCGAAATGTAGACTGGTATGAGATTACCAGTGACAAACTGATATAGCTGAGCCCCTCTCTGCCACCCACCAGATCCAGCTCCACCCCCTAAGCCCAACCCTAGGCCAGTGTCCCGGTCCGGCCTGGGGGTGGGGAAAAACCCAGAGTGCCCCGTCAGCTCCTCCCAGAAACCCACCTGGAGATCCGGAGGAATGGGGGAGAGGGAGGTCGTGTGACCCAATTGCGGACCCCCCTGACCCTGGACTGGACTTAAAGGCCGCTGGCCCATGAGGGGTCTGCCAGCTGGCCGTCCATGGCGGCTAAAATCTTGCTCCGGGAAGGGAGAGAGACCTCCCAAGCCCGAAGTTCAGGGACTGGAGCCACCACCACCCCCCCCCACCCCCCCCCCCCCCCCGGCCAGTGTCCCGGTCCGGCCTGGGGGTGGGGAAAAACCCAGAGTGCCCCGTCAGCTCCTCCCAGAAACCCACCTGGAGATCCGGAGGAATGGGGGAGGGAGGTCGTGTTTTTGAAGTGTAGAAACATATCAGTTTGTTTATCTCTGCTTCCATTTGTTTGGACAATAGTGTTTCCTCCTTGAAGATCCCTTCAGTTTCAGTGTCACAGAGTGTTTTGCCTATTTTTCTTTTTATATATTTTTTATAGATTCATGTCTGATATCAAGACTTTATTCCTTTTTGATTTGACCTTAGTTCATAGTGTTAGATAGATCTGAGTTTGCTTTTTTGCACATAGATGACCAGTTGTCCCAACATCACTTGTTTTTTGTTTTGGTTTGATTTGGTTTTGTTATTTTTGGGAGGACCTCACCAGGTGATGCTCAGGGGTTACTCCTGGCTATTCATTCAGAAATTGCTCCTGGTTTGGGGGACCAGAGGGGACACTGGGGGGTCGAACTGGGCCCATCATAGGCTAGCACCATCACTCCAGCCTCCCAACATCACTTGTTGAAGAGGGTTTTCTTGCCCCATTTGTTCTTTTGTTTGGGGGGCACACCCATTGACTCTCAGGGGTTATTCCTGGCTATGCACTCAGAAATCCTCCTGGCTTGGGGGACCATATGGAATGCTGGGGATGGACCCAAGATCAGTCCTGGATCAGCCACATGCAAAGCAAACACACTACTGCTACTCTATTGTTCTGGCCCCTTTCTTGCTCCATTTTGCTTTTCTTGTCCCTTTATCAAATACTAATGACTGTATGTTTGAAGTACATTCTCTGAATATTCAAGTCTATTTAGTTGGTCTGAAGGACTGTCTTTGTTTTAGTATCATGCTGTTTTAATGATTATTGCTTTGTAGTAAAATTTATAGTTTGGCAAAATGATACTTCCCATATTCTTTTTCCTCAGGGTTGCTTTAGCTATTCTTGGGTGTTTATTGTTCCAGATAAATTTCAGAAGTGTTGATCCATAGTTGCTTTTCTAAAGTGGTGTTTTCTATGTCCTGTCAGGAGTTCCTTGACAACAATGAGTGCCCAGCTGCAGAGCCATGTGGTGTGCTCTGCTCCACTGGCTCTTCATCTTTGACTTGGATTCTGTTTCTCACCTGTGTGATTCCTACATGATTACTGTGTCCAAAAGCCTCCTGCTGCCTTTTTGCCTCTGGCCCAGGTTCAACCGCTTCTTTTACAATTTTTTAAAACACTTAGTGGTCAATTACATATATTATATTTCATTCAGCAGAAAATGTTAGAAAAACTCTGATAACTTGTCAATAATAACAAAAATACAAGTCTTGAAAAACCATGGGAAAAGGATTAGGTTGAGTTTGCACAATTATAAAGCAACATATTCTAGTTTCAATGAATATATAAAATGAAAATTGGCAGCATAGACCTTAGAAGTTGGCATATGTGGGTCCCAGCTTTAGGCAAATGAATGAAGGCCAGCCAAGTCAGAGCTTGCCAACCCTGGCAACTTATTCTTTCATCCATCCTTTCCTATAGATAATTCTTTAAAGTGGCTTCATCATTGTCACTACTCTCATTGGTCCTGGATACTGACTAAAATTTGAGTTATAAACACTCTTTCCTTTAGACTGATTGCAATAACATACCTTTTGTACGAAGGCATTTTATAATCTTGAATACTCCACAGACCTCATCACATACTGAAAACTATTTTGGAAAAAGAAAAGAACTTTACTTTTATGCAACTATTTTTTTATAAATACTGTATAAAAATCACTTGTATGTTTCAAACTGTATTACTAAATGGCATTAAGTGAACATCAAAAATAAAAAGTTCATTTAATCAGGAAAATGGCATGTTTTAAAATGATTTATACTGCAATACTTGACATTTCTCACTGTGTTTTTAATTTCTATGCAATTGCTGGCCATATAAATTCATATTTTTATCATATTTTTTACATCCAGATTTCCTTCTCTTTAAGTCATTCTGGGTAAAAAAAATTAAAAGACAGTTTTGAGCTAAATATGATAAGCATTAAGAATCACACATTCAATTAAAATCCTTTTAAATTTTATCTATTTAAAGGATTTACTATTCTTCCAATTTTTTTTTCTTTTAAGATCAAATTTCTTCAAATCTCTTCTTAAATTTTTCTTTCAAATAATGTCTATGAGATAGACAAATTAAATATGATGGCATTTAAACTTATGATATAAGTGCTTCTTTATTTAATGGTATCTGTACCTAGAAAGTCTATTAATAAATCAAAATACCCCTCAAAAATATAAAAAGCAGAAAATGTATGGTGTATTTTCCTTAAAAATATTGATACCATGGAGAAATAGCCTTTTGATGTATTAAGAAAAGAAAAAAATAATTCAATGAACAACTCTTTAGATTATGAAGCTGGAGCACTGGCACAAGTGGTAAGGCATCTGCCTTGCTTGCACTAGCCTAGGACAGACAGTGATTCGATCCTCTGCCATCCCATATTGTCACCCAAGCCAGGAGTGATTTCTGAGCTCAAAGCCAGGAGTAACCCCTGAGTGTCACTGGGTGAGGCCCAAAAAACACAACACAAACAAAACACAACTATTTAGATTGAGTAGAAAAGTATTTCAATACTATTGGTTTGGGACGTTTGGTCAATTTTTTCATTTATGTATAAATATATAAAAAAGAAAAACGTTCATTTATACTGAATGTAACAAGTTTATTGGAAAAAAACAACTATGTGGTATAACTTTACAGGGTTAAACTTTTGTTATATTACAAATGCATTGTCTAAAATGTGAAGTTATGATTCTACCTTCCAAATTAACATGACTACAAATGATTTTTCTATGTTGGGTTAGTCATTTCAATCAAGAATCACCAACTCGGGGCCAGCGAGGTGGTGCTAGAGGTAAGGTGTCTGCCTTGCAAGCACTAGCCAAGGAAGGACCACGGTTTGATTCCCCGGGGTCCCATATGGTCCCCCCAAGCCAGGGGCAATTTCTGAGCACTTAGCCAGGAGTAACTCCTGAGCATCAAATGGGTATGGCCCGAAAAACCAAAAAAAAAAAAAAAAGAATTACCAACTCTATCTATAGAAGTTTAGTGGCCTATAACTGACAGATTTCTCTATTTCTCTTTTATTTTTATTGTTTTAGAGTAGGTTGGTCTTTGACCAAGACAAGGGTTTGCAGATTATACTTTATAGGCTTTGTTTGTTTGTTTGTTTGGGGGACACACCCAGCAGAACTCAGGGATTACTCCTGGCTCTGCAATCAGATATCACTCCTGGCATGCTCAGCTGACCATTTGGGATGCCGGAAATCAAACTGTGTTCTTCCTGGGTCGACCAAATGCAAGGCATATGCCCTACTGCTCCTGCTCCAAAATACTTTATAGTTTTGATTTGTAGTAACTCTATCATTCTGGTGGTAATGTATTATATATGTATATGTGTATGTATATGTATATATATATATATATATATATATATATATTTCTGTTGTGGGGGGTATGTATAAAATTGGATGTTAAAACAGTAGTATTTCAAATAATTTATAAGGGGAAGCTTATTAGAATAAGGAATATATGAACTAGGTCATGAATTGAGTTATCTTCTGATTTAAATGAATTTGATCATTTGTTATATACATTCATTAACTGAACATCATGTGAATAATAAATTACTTCTCTAGGACAACCATATCAAATATGAGAAATAGAATCAAGAACATAACTTCAGGTAATATGTCAAAAGGAATGATGCAAAAAAAGCACCATACTATAATAATGAAAAAACTATTAATTATAATATTATAAGCATTGATTTTACCATAATTCTAAGACTTCAAGAAAAAAAAAGAAGATTCTCCCAAAGGGTTAAAAATACACATACCAGTATTTAGCTAATAATAAATTAATCAATGGTAAGAAATTTAGAAATCCCATATTTTTGTGCTGTAAAATTAAGATTTGGGAAATAATGGGTGATTGGTATAATATAAAATGCTACCAGTGAAAATGAGATACTTGTAATTGATTCAAATTCATAGAAAGTGTTGACATAGTCTCATATCAATCTGTTTATGAGTTTAAGTTATCAAAATTCTTTTTGACATATTGATGCAAAGGAATCAATTTAAGCAAATTTAGGCAAACACATGGTTTTAATTAATGTCAAGTAATATTTTTAAAAGGTAAGAGCCAGAGATAAAATACAAGTATAAGGTATGTGACTATTGCATATGATAACCCTGATGGGTTTCCTGACACCATATCTGATCTGCCTGAGTAACAGCCAGAGTGATTCCTGAGCAGGAAGCCAGGCATAAGCCCTGACTACAATCGGGTTAAACAACCAACCAACCAAAAAATAAATAAATGGAATAAAACACTACAAATGATGATTTAGAAATAACAAAACCTTTCAATAGTTTCAGAATATTGATAAATATACAATATGATATAATATATTGAATATATAATATAAAATATTTGCATATTGGCCATAGAAATAATACAGAGAGTAGGCACTTGCTTTGCATGCAGCTGATACAGGTTTAATCTTATCCATCCCATCTGGTCCTCTAAGCACTTCCAGGAGTTTCCTTAGTGCAGAGCTGAGAATAAGCCCTGAGTATCACCAATAATGGTGAAGAAATAAACAACAATAAATTCAAATTATAAATAAAATAATTTAAATGATATTAAAATAAAAGCATAAACAAATAATAGGTCACATAATAAGTAATTTTAGTCAATAATTAAATATATTTAGAAATACTCAAACTCATAGAAATCATCACTGAACAGTGGGACAGGAGTCTATCATTGAGCACTGCCAGATGTGGACTATCAAAATGTCAAGAAATTAAATGACAGAACTAAGTTTACTTGCTTTTCCATAATAGTTAGAATTTAAAACAAAAGACAAGAAATATATATTTAATGTTATGTTTGACAATATAATGAATGGCATAAATACATAGAAAAGAGAATATCTAAAAATTAGGCACAGTGTAAGAAAACTGAGGAAAAAAAGAGAAGTCTGGAAGAATACTCAAAGGATATGTGGTAGCCCCACGTTTAATCTTATGTACCACATGGTTTCCCAAGAGCCAATGCTCAGGAAACAGTGCCCTCTCCCCCCTGTATCAGGGAAAAGGAGTAAACAATATACTTCAGAAAAATGAAATCACACTTGCAAAGCAAAATCATTTAATCCAAAGTTTTTTTTGAGGTCTGTGCATTTCTATGACTGACATGGTTTTAAATATCCAATGACAGAGTCATCCACATTAAATTGAGGTTTCTGGAAATCTGTGCTGGCATCAATGCTTATTTCTCTACTACCTGTGTGGTTTGATTATTGATTTTTCTTCAGAACCCTCTTTTCAAAAGTAACCAGTAAAGAGAGTATGTAGTGAACTGTTTTCAAAATTGTGAGGGGGAAAATTAAAATCAATTCAAAATTATATACTAAGCAAAATTAGTCTGAGAGTAAATCATTTCAGGTAGACAAACAGAGGTTACTTCAGTGAAATTGATGTCAAGAATTTGCAAAGGATATATGCAAAAGAAGGGGAATGATTCTAAAAAAATTTTATACTTAAATAGTAGCTATTTATAAATGTAAATTATATATTTAAAACAACTTTATTTAAAATTAGTTATAATTATAATTCATGTGATTTGAAAATGAATATATGCTAAAATTTTATGTAATTTAGAAAATAAAATAGTTTTCACTGGAGTTGTCATGGGATATGGCACTGTGATCTGTAGTCATAGGAACTATGACCCCTGAGACTTCTCAGTTTTTCATTTCAGGCCCAATTTCTCCTCTTCCAGAGAAGGGTTTTCAAGTGTGTCAGCTGTTGGTCTGCTGGGTCTTCTTTTGTGAGTTTCCAACATTGAGACTTTTTTTCTTTTTGGTCATACATGATTTTAAGAGAGTAAACTTCATTTGGTAACAATTTAAGTTATACTTTTTGTCCTGGCTATCTTCCAGGTTCTGGTCAACTACCATCATGTGTTGTAAAAAGTTTCCAATGTCTTGTTTCCTTCCAATATGCTCATTCTCCCTACAACCACATCACTAACATATATATATGTATATATATATGTATATATATACACATATATATGTATATATACATATATATACACATATATATACATATATATACCATGAGTGAAGAGAGGAGGGAAGAAGTGATCTAGGAAAAACACTCAACCTGGAGTCAGAGGAGGTAATACATTGACTGGTTATAGACCATAATAACAGTTATACAGCATCTTACACAGGTTGACCACCTTAACAAAATATAAATCTGAGCATCAAAATATACTGAAAATAGTTTATTCACATAGCTCTGGAGTCAGAAACCCATGATCAAAGAGCCAGGATTCATGTTTTGTTTTAATAAGATTTTTTATCTTGACTTGTAGAGTCAGGAATCCCTTTTCATGGTATCCTCACATGATGGAGGGGCAGAGACTAAATGGTATGTTGTCTGTTTTTACAAGCATGCTGAATCTATCCTGAAAAACCCACAGTCATGACATCATGGAAGCTTGTTTGTGTCCCAAATGCCCTATTTGTAAATGCCAGTGTGTAGGGAGGTTAGAGCATAAGAATGGGTAGTTATGTAATCCATCATTCAGACTGCAATAACACATACATACACATATACACACACATAGAAAAAAAGAATAAAAATCTGAAAATGTTGAAACAGAAATAAGAATGTAAAAATAAAATGAAATTAATTTTATAATTAGTAGCACAATATTTAATCTTGTAACCTGTCCTTGGAAAAACATATTTTGATTTTTAAGTTAATTAAAATAAATCTAAATGTATAAGAGAGACAGCATATTGACAAAACTGCATTATCAACTCGAGCTAAAATGTAACAAAAGTAGGGTATTCGTTTGAAGAAGATTTCTTGAGATCTAGAGCCTGAAGAATGAGTTGAATTAGACTAGATAATAAATGTCTTTCCAACAATGACTATCCAGCAATAAATGAGTATTTGTATTCATCAGTTTCTGATGATGGGGATTATATTTGTTTTTTTTTTCTCATTACCTACTATATCACCATGAATTTGACAGCATAAACAATACAAATGTATTCTTTCTGTTTCACAGAACGAAAGTCCATAACTAACTAATCAGAAAGACTGATTCTTTTATAAAAGCTTAAAAGTAAATTTCATCTTCTGCTCATTATATTTATTAATAGACTTCAGTTACTTGCAGTCTGAGGGCCCAAATTTCTATTAGCATATTACTGGGAACCATTCTCACCTTCTTCTTTTTTTTTTTTTTTTTTTTTTTTGGCTTTTCGGCCACACCAAAAGTGACGCTCAGGGGTTACTCCTGGCTATGCACTCAGAAGTCACTCCTGGCTTGGGGGATCATATGGGACACTGGGGGATCGAACCGCGGTCCATCCTAGGCTAGCGCTCGCAAGGCAGATACCTTACCTCTAGTGCCACCATGCCGGCCCCCCATTCTCACCTTCTAACAACTACCATACTGGTAGTGCCTGACCCCTTCCTTTCATAGCAATAGCAGTGGCTTGAGTCATATATATTGTATTTCTCTGATAGCCACAAAATAGAAATACCAATTAATATAGTTTATACTATTAGATTATACTCACATGGATAACTCAAGATAGTCTTTTACAGTTCAGAACTCGAATCCATTTTGCAAAATTCATTTTTGCAGTTTTAGCTAAGAAGTTCACAATACTGGGTTCTGGTATTATAAATATCTTTAGGAATGTAGATATGTTAGGGGTTTCTATCACACCTATAGCAAGAACATGTGGCAGAAACAGAAGGTCTAATTTTAAAAATATAAGCTAATACTGTAATAAGAATCACATTTCAGATTCTGTAGGCATTATAAATCACGTAAAGATTTATGTGATTTCTTAAAAACGATGGGAATCTTTTTCCATGTTTTTATTATTTAAAAAGAAGACAAATTACATGCACACATTAGAAACCTTTCATATTTGCTACCTAGAGAATGAGATTCTGTAGGACAAATTTATGATATGTACATATGTACTAGAGAGACAGTACAAGTTGTAAGTCTCTTGCATAAAAGTGTTTAATACTGTTTAAATAGCCATTGAATACATGGCACAGCATTTTTATCCCCAGAGCACCACCACAAGAAATCCCGGAGAACAAATGGGTGTAGGGGGGGGGGAAGGAAGGAAGGGAAGAAGGAAGGAAGGAAGGAAGGAAGGAAGGAAGGAAGGAAGGAAGGAAGGAAGGAAGGAAGGAAGGAAGGAAGGAAGGAAGGAAGGAAGGAAGGAAGGAAGGAAGGAAGGAAGGATGAAGGAAGGGAAGAAGGAAGGAAGGAAGGAAGGAAGGAAGGAAGGAAGGAAGGAAGGAAGGAAGGAAGGGAGGGAGGGAGGGAGGGAGGGAGGGAGGGAGGGAAGAAAGGAGGGAGGAAAGAAGGGAGGAAAGAAGGGAGGAAGCAAGGGAGGTCAGAGTGGGAGGGAGAGAAGGAAGGAAGGAAGGAAAGGAAGTGGAAAGGAGGAAGGGAGGGAGGGAGGAAGGGAGGAAGAAAAAGAAAGAAAGAAGAGAAGAAAGTAAGAAAGAAAGAAAGAAAGAAAGAAAGAAAGAAAGAAAGAAAGAAAGAAAGAAAGAAAGAAAGAAAGAAAGAAAGAAAGAAAGAAAGAAAGAGAGAGAGAGAAAGAAAGAAAGAAAGAAAGACAGACAGAAAGAGAGAGAGAGAGAGAGAAAGAAAGAAAGAAAGAAAGAAAGAAAGAAAGAAAGAAAGAAAGAAAGAAAGAAAGAAAGAAAGAAAGAAAGAAAGAAAGAAAGAAAGAAAGAAAGAAAGAAAGAAAGAAAGAAAGAAAGAAAGAAAGAAAAAAGGAAGGAAGGAAGGAAGGAAGGAAGGAAGGAAGGAAGGAAGGAAGGAAGGAAGGAAGGAAGCACCACCACGAAAAATCCCTGAGAAAAAAATGGGTGTAGGGGAATGGAAGGAAGGAAGGAAAGAAGGAAGGAAGGAAGAAATGAAGGAAGGAAGGAAGGAAGGAAGGAAGAAAGGAAGGAAGGAAGGAAGGAAGGAAGGAAGGAAGGAAGGAAGGAAGGAAGGAAGGAAGGAAAGGAGGGAGGGAGAAAGAAGTAAGGGAGAAAGGAAATAAGGAAATATGGGAGGGAGGGATGGGAGGGAAGGAAGGAGGAAGGAATGGAGGAAGTAATGGAGGGTGGGAAGGGAGGGAAGGAAGAACGGAAGGGAAGACGGTAAGGAGGGAGGGAGGAAGGAAGGAAGGATTAACATTGAAGTTATAGTGTGCATGACATTAAGGAGTTATTAGTTAAGAGATAAGTATGGAAGAATAGTACACAGGAGACAGAAAAAATATTTGGTTTAGATAAATGATTGCTTCTCCATGAGTGATACTTGTTATATGTTCAGGAACTGATAGAGCTGATTATTAAATTGCAGCAATTGGAAATCAGCTTTGGTTATTTACAAGAAGAAATCTGAAAATTATTTGTTTCTCTACCAGAATAAAATTCCTACATTCCTGTAGTGCAGTGTAATTTTAAAAGCATCATTTTATAAAAAGGAAACATATCATTGTTCACCTCTTCATAAAGTAATTTTCAGGTGCATAAGAAGTAATAGGCACTTGAGGAAGTAAGGTCATCAAAAGATTCTATACTTGTAGTAAGAGAAAAATAGGTCTTACTAGTTGTCACTTATGAAGAAAAACAGAACAAAAATAGTGTCACTAATCATTTTCAGTATGTCAAAGGTTTCCTTGTACTAGATATGCTTCAACTTAAAAAAAATATATATTTAAAAGGTTGATTATTGCAAAATCTACATACCATACCAATACATACATATTCATACCAGTACATAGCTTATAAGAATATATATGTATATTTGTTTAAATTATATGCATATATATATTTGACTTTACTGTAACTGCTTATGTTCAATTAGAAGTTTGGAAAAATGGAGCATATTAAGAATAAATGTTTTGGGCCAGGAGCAACCCCTGTGAGCCACCAGGTCTGTTCCCCTCCATCCCCCCAAAGACAGAATAAAATGTTTGCATTGTTCTGATGATCTGTTTGGGAAATAATCTTCTATTCATGTCTCTAATCAGCAGCTCTCCAACTGATACTAGTTTAAGCATGAAACAGTTGAAAAACCAATGCTTTAAATCCTTAATAAAAGTTGTTAGATCACCTTACTCTAGAATTCGAGCCAAATAACCACCTGATCTCAGTTTCGGTCAATGCTGGAAAGTAACCTCACCAACTGAGGCCAATCTTCTACAGTGTATAGTGTAGAATGATCTGTAAGAAGCCTATTCTAACAGAAAAATAAAACCATTAATGACATACATAAGCCATTTTCATTCCCCAAAGTCAGCAATTCTCCTTTGAGAATAGTCCTCTTTCCTAAGAAAAGAGTAATTTTAGTGCAACTAATAAATATTATAGGGGCATTGTCTCCCTCAGAGACATCCTGATGATTTTCTTGTACTGTAAATTTTATTATAATTAATGTTTCATTTGTGATTAGTCATACATCATTTTTAGGATGTCTATATTCGCATAGGGTTCTATACATTCTAACAGTAATAATTTTAGCCACAAATAAATGTTAACAGACAATTTATACAACATTGATAAGAAGATAAATTGACTTACTCTTGCAAAAGAAAAATAGCATACTTTTAAACTATGAAATAAATTTTAAAGGATGATATAAAATTTGAAAGTTTATGTCACTGAGGGAGAAGGGAACACATAAACTACAAAAGACTTAAAAAATCTTTTACATAAAATGTATAACTTTGGCCTTGAGAAGTATTGCCTATTCCTCAGCTTTGAATATTTTTTATAACCTGTATTCTGCTTATTAAAATTTTGCCATTTAAATTTATTATTTAGATTCATAATTCTAAAAAATATCAGGTTTTCCAGAAACTATTTACATACTCAAAAATTCTAAAAACAACGAACTCCCAAACATAACTTCCATTGTGGCATAATCCGCATGATAGTCTTTAGCAAGAGAAAAATAGCTATAAAATGAAATGAAAAAATTTGCAAACAGGAAGAATGCTTTAATGTCAGATATAGTTGAGAACTCTGGATATCAATGCTATGTTTAATTTATGTAGCAGTCTAAACATTTACATAGCATGTTGTGATTGTCACTGGAATGTGTCATTTTTCAGAGCTAATTCATTTAGAATATGTTGAGAAAAATTCTATGCGCAGCAATAACTGTGGAAAATTGAACTTTTGAACTTTTGTCAGAGAATTGGCTCCACATATCTTAAATATTCACCATGAGGAGGCTGACAGCTTGTTATATACTGAATCTGTATCAGTTAAGATTTGGTTTGCAAATAAAAAAAAAAGATTTGGCCTGCACATGATATGCTGGCAATATGGCCAACTCATTACAGGCACAGGGAGAGTCACAATCTCTTCTCAGAAATAAATCCTTCTTTCTTGAACTGTTTTTTCTTCCCCCATGGTTAAGAAATCTAAATGTCCCTAATTATTGTGCCTTGCTGGTTTATCATCTACTTTCTGATTCAGAGGCAAGGTAACCTATGAGAATTCATTCTCCTAAGAATGAATGACTTGAGAAAGGCATACTCAGTGTGTGATTTCTTCTTCTTCTTCTTCTTCTTCTTCTTCTTCTTCTTCTTCTTCTTCTTCTTCTTCTTCTTCTTCTTCTTCTTCTTCTTCTTCTTCTTCTTCTTCTTCTTCTTCTTCTTCTTCTTCTTCTTCATCTTCTTCTTCATCATCTTCTTCTTTTTCTTCTTTCTTCTTCTTTCTTCTTCTTCTTCTTCTTCTTCATCTTCTTCTTCATCATCTTCTTCTTTTTCTTCTTTCTTCTTCTTCTTTCTTCTTCTTCTTCTTCTTCTTCTTCTTCTTCTTCTTCTTCTTCTCCTTCTCCTTCTCCTTCTCCTTCTCCTCCTCCTCCTCCTCCTCCTCCTCCTCCTCCTCCTCTTCCTCCTTCTTCTTCTTCTTCTTCTAGAAATGGATTTTGTGAAAATCATAGATTGGATATAGAAAACAACAACTATTTCTGAAAAGATCACTCTTTATCTTTGGTTATAGCATACTCATATCAACAGAAGAAATGAAAATGTACCCTAATATCTGGGAAGCCTCATTGTCTAATGCAATCTAACCTCTAAGTTTAATTTGGAAGATGATCTTGTGATTATGAATCCTTAGATTTTGTCCATTGAATTTTCCATAGTCTTAATTGGATTTAAATTTAATAACATCAGTATCTATTGTTTAATAAATAATTATTTAATTATTATATTATTAAGTTTAACAAATAATGCAATAACTTGAGCTTTTATTTAGTAAATATAAAAGTAAATATTTATATGAAACATTTATGTATTTTTACAAAAGACATTTGGGGGACACATCCAGTGGCGCTCAGGGATTACTCCTGGATTTGCACTCAGGAATTGCTCCTAGAAGACTCGGGGGACCATATGGGATGCCAGGGATCTAATCCGGGTTGGTCCTGGGTCTGCCACATGGAAGGCAAATGCCCTACCACTGTGCTAGCACACTTGCCCCAGAAAACTTTCTTATTAAAAACTTCACAATCAGATCAGTGAGTCAGTGATAGTAGCAAGTAATATTAACTATTGATGAAATGGTTTCATTATAAAGTCTAAATAATTTCTTTATCCACTTTTTATTCACCCCTTACCACATTTCACAAGGATTATTCTAATATTTAATGGTGATATAAAATAACTCTGAGAACAGGAAAATATAATTATATGGTATGTTACATCAAATGATTTTCACTTATTTCTGTTTCCTTTAAAAGTCATAACACATATTGATCTTAGTTTTTATAGAGATAGAAAGGTATAATCTATAACTTGACTAATAAAAATAATTATTTCATTCTCATTCACAGTGTACAATTTCACTTTAAGTATATACTTAAAATTTTGTTTTAATCTTATGCTTTATTTTTTGTTAAAGGAAACATTAATGCATTATTTGCTCACTCTTTTATTTATGTATTAGTGTATCTATTCTACCAGAAACTCTGAGCTCATAGTGGCTAATTATATTTTTCTACAGCAATTAATTTCAGCTTTTGCTGAGCTAGAAATGAGGATGCCATAAGCAGGCCCAGTGATCTTTCCATTTATGCTCTGTCAGTACTAATGAAATTTGTCTTCGAGTTAGGTGCAGAAACTCAAGGATCCCATTTGTGTCATACTTATGAGCATTATGGAAAACCTTCCTTTTATCTTGCTTTATGTCAATTTAAGCTAAGTAGATTTCAGCACTCAGGAAATTCAGGTCTAGAAGATTATAAGGAGTCTAATAAACTTTCATTCTCTAAACAATATTAGTATAAACTTGTAAAATTAGTGACTTTTTAACTCTGTGGTAATAATGCTGCCAGAGATTAGAGAGGAGACAACTTTCAACATTTGAAATCAAAAGCTCTATTTTTTTCTTTTTGGGGGAAGGAAGGGGGGATGGCTGGGGGCGTGCCAAGCCTCCCAACACTCCCCAAACTAGGGAGAAGGCCTATGGCCTGGAGCCTCCCCAAACCCCATATCTGGTAAGAGCTGGCCTCCAGAATCAAAGAGGAAACCAAAAGCCAGATATCTGCCCACCCTCCTCCCCATACCCCTCCCCCCTAGAGTAGGGATGGGGGAAAGCCTGAGGATCCCTATAGAGTCCACTTGGCACCCACTTCTGGCAATTGGGCAGGCACCCAGGGAAGGCCTGGAGTCCAGGGGAGAAAGAGGGGGACGACTGGGGCCTGCCAAGCCTCCCAGCGAACCCACCCCCCAAAGCTAGGGAGAAGGCCTATGGTCTGAGGCCTCAAAAGCTCTATTTAACAATGTGAATTGCAATCAAGAAGTAGCTATATGGGCCCGGAGAGATAGCACAGGAGCGTTTGCCTTGCAAGCAGCCGATCCAGGACCAAAGGTGGTTGGTTCGAATCCCGGTGTCCCATATGGTCCCCCGTGCCTGCCAGGAGCTATTTCTGAGCAGACAGCCAGGAGTAACCCCTGAGCGCCGCCGGGTGTGACCCAAAAACATAAAAAAAAAAAAAAGAAGTAGCTATAGTCAATGCTATTGATAGATATTTGTTGATTTTGATACTTTACATTGTTCTAGCTTTTAGCAATAAAAATAGCAATAGGTATTTCTTGATATCAGGGAATTATCTGATTGACAAGTTTACAAGTAAATATATTTATATTGGTAAGTATTATAAGAAGGTATTTTGGATTTAGGCAGAGGCATTTGGGGATTTGTACACAGAGAAAGTTTTCTATGGTTTCATGCATGAAGTTAGAGATTGTAAATCAGAGAAAGGAATAGGAATATGTTCCCAGGGGAAGTGATACCTAAAGTAACTTTTGAAGACAAAAAGAAAAAAACATTAATTTAAGACATAAAATATTAAATAAAATATAGCGATAAAACTAGATGTAGATGCACAATATTTGTCCTGGAGACTCCTATTTTTATAGGACTTGTGTTCTACAACTTGCACAATTTTTCTGTTTTTTTGATCTTCCTAGCCTTTGAATACTATTTCATCTGTGATTGAAAGGCCTTTGCTTCTTATATAAACCCATAATAAACCTAAATTTGCAACTCACATGTATCTCGAATAATTCATACTTGGACATCATTCTCACATTATCAGTTTCTTTCTGTTCTAATTACTGTATAGAATAGATATTTTATTAGAGTAATTATGACATATATTATGCAATCTTGTAAGTATGATCACTATATCACTTATTAGATATATTAATTTTTAGTTAGCACTGTATTTGAAAGAATATTGACAGTAGCATGATGGAAAAAATTGTATAAGCACAGTAAAACTAGTTTTAGGTAGGTTGTGAGTTGTTTGTTAAAAGTTTGATGGTATTAAACCTCCTATGATGCAAATATTTAAGCAAGACAGTATGTAAACACAATAAATAATGACACTTACTTCAGTTTCAATTTGCTAGAATCAATAATAATATGTATTAATATTTTCTCAATAGTAGAATACTGTGTGACTCGTAAAACAGACATTAGAGCAATCTTTAAAGAAAAAAAATCCAATATTATTTTAATTTATTTTTGGATTTTTTAGCCATAACCAATAGAGTTCAGTACTTACTCCTGGAGAGGTCACACATAGTGGGCTTGGTGGAACATGTCGGGTGATGGGATCAAACTCTGGACCAGCCAAATGCAAAGCAAACCCCTTACTCACTGAGCTCTCTCTCTGGCCCAGCAAAATCAAGTTCTGAAGACTTAAACTATATAGATAAATAAAACTTATAAAGAATAGTAAAAGGGACCGAGTACAGAAATTTTCCTGAAGTCTTATGAAAAATAATACTCAAAGAGGATATGGAGTGACAAATATGAAGATATATCAGTCGTATTTTTATAAAAATATTTTTATTTTATTTATTTTTTTATTGTGACTGAAGTTCATTTACACAGAATTATTTATGATACATAGTGACAATGAATGAAGGGCATTCCCACCACCAATGTTATCCTCCCTCCACTCTTGTTCCCAGCATATCTCCCATATCTCCTTGCTTTACCCCCCAGAATCCAAATGCAAATGGTCTCTGCCTTACAGCTTGTTACAGGTTGGGTATCTATTCTGTTTGGTGTTCCAGTCTGGTCATTTTTTTTATTTATGCTACATGTTCATATGACTGGTTCTGGTATCATTCTTTCCCCCCCTCAATTTATGAGGCTGAATGATTCAAATTATGATATTCTGTTGGAGGTAAAAAGGTTAAGAAAAAGAGGAGAAAAAATTTGGTATCAACTACTAAAAAAAAAAAAAATCACCGAATAATATCCACAAAAGTGGAAAAGAAAGAAAAAGTGGAATAAAAAGGAGAAGGAAAATAATGTCAAAAAACAAACAAAAAACAAAACAAAACAAAACAACACCAGAAAGTGCTGCAGTAGCAGGGTTTGTGTTACCCCACCTTTTTTTTTTTTTTGTATAGGCACAGCAAGTATTGGGGAAGTAAGGAAATTTCTGTGGCCTAAGAGATTCAGGGTTTCTCCACTCTTGAAGCATATTGTCATGGGACCAACCACTGGCTCCATACCTTCTCATTGCCATATCCCAGGGTTGTTTTTTGTTTGTTTGTTTGTTTTTGTGGTGTCAGGAACCTTTCTTCTCTGTTGTGGATGAGAAAATAAGGCCACTATGGCAAGCAATCTTGATATTTGCGCAGGTCCTAGGACAGGGCCTTGGAAAGAGTCTTTAAGGTTCTAGAAATACAGTTCCACCATTGTTGGTGTGTTCAGTTTTCTGTATCATGATCTCCATGTTTTTGCTCGTTCCCTAAGCTGAAGTCTAGGAAATTATGGTTCCAATGGTTCTGCTCAGTCTCTGTTGTCAGAATTGTGCCTCTGTACTAAGAAGTCTTGATTTTTGTAAAAGACCTGGGCTATAGCCTAGGGTAGAGTTTTCCTTAATGGTCTCAAGGTACGTTCTGTTCAGTCACAGTTGTCAAAGTCAGGTTTCTGTAGTTAGTGCTCTTATTTTCCATAGTTCAAAGGATGATACATCTTCTGATTTCCACTTAGTATTAGGTGATGTGATAGGACCTCCTAGTCTTAGGTCAAGTTTTCATTTCCTCGCTGTCCTCGTTGTCATATTAACACTGGCACAAGTATATCTCCCAACGCAGCTTAGTTCCTGGTGTTGTTGCATGGGTTTGTTTCAGTTCTACATCTGGGATTTGGGATTTGAGAATGAACTAACACTGTCCAATCTCGTGGAGACTGAGTTGTATCCACATGACATATGTCCAGGATGGGAGGCACCCTTGTATAAAAAGTGTGAGTTCTTATCCTTGAAGATAAGATCTTGTGTCTGAGTCCATAATTTCCCCTTATTTACTGTGCCTATACAAAAACGTATGGTGTCCTTTTGTATTGCTGGTGCTATTCCAGGTAAGGATGACAGGCCACTAGTGCAGTATTTGTGGTGTGGTCTGAGCTTTTATCCCAGGCAAGATGTTTTCTTGGTTTTTGACCAAGCAGCACCAAAACTGGCGAGGGTAGAGAAAATATGTATATATAAAAAGAGAATATATAGATAAAATTGAGATACATAAAAAAGGAAATTGAGGAAAAAAGGGAAAAAAGGTATTTGAAAAAAGAAAGTGATGAGTAGGCTATCTGTATGTTTAGTAATACGTATCTTAAGATAAATTATTATAAAGGTATTAAGCTTATGTAGGCAATATAGGCCTCCCAATTAGGTCTTCTGAGATATTCTTGTAGGGAGTGAAAGCCAAGGTACATTTTGTATCACAGACATTGGTCTAGAGTTTAAGATATGATTTGCGGCATTTCAGAGTCCTGTAGCGTCCTTGAGCTGGGGGTTTTGCTGCAGCTGAATCCAGTATCATGCAACCGACCACGATTTGAAGGGCGTGAGAGGGGTCACAAGCTTGAGTCAGGAGGCTTATTGGTTGTGGTTTCTTGCTGAGACACAAGATGAGGGATCAAGAAGGTGTCGTTCATTGAGGAGCTGGATGGTGGTCTGTTGGGAAGGAGATTGGTCTTGGTGCTTAACGAGTTAAAAAGTGAGGGTAAACAGGGTTAAATAAGGGGGAGATAACAAATCCAGGTTGGGATATGGGGGGGGGTTATAAAGGTCTCTGGGTGTGGAAAGGCAATATAGAAGAAGGGCTCTATACATTGTATAGATAAGATGTTTAAGGCTAAGGCTTGGTAGTCAGAGAGAACAACTGTATAGAAAGGAACATTTACGTAGACACTGACTTCAGAGATCTATTTGAGTGCTATCCTCCATACATCGGCTATTCCATTTTCTTACCTACAAAGTCAAGAATTAGAATATTTTTAAGCACCATGATTACAGATATGTTTGTAGTTAAATTTCTTTTTTTTTTTTTTTTGGTTTTTTTGGCCACACCCATTTGATGCTCAGGGGTTACTCCTGGCTAAGCGCTCAGAAATTGCCCCTGGCTTGGGGGTACCATATGGGACGCTGGGGGATCAAACCGTGGTCCTGATCCTTGGCTAGCGCTTGCAAGGCAGACACCTTACCTCTAGCGCCACCTCACCAGCCCCGTAGTTAAATTTCAATAGGAAATAATTTTTAAAGTTAATTTAATTTTTTTCAACCCAATGAAAGTTTGAAAAGATAAAATTGTGTATTTTATAGATGCCATGTATAGTTTCTATTTTTGAATTAAATAATCTGATTCAAAGTTTACAAATAAATCAATATGACTTTTCTCCAAGCAAAGGGAACCTATTCTTTAAGAATTAGTAAATTACATTCTTTTTTAATTTGGCATTTATTTATTTATTTATTTTATTATTATTATTATTATTATTATTATTATTGGTTTTTGGGCCACACCCGGCGGTGCTCAGGGGTTACTCCTGGCTGTCTGCTCAGAAATAGCTCCTGGCAGGCACAGGGGACCATATGGGACACCGGGATTCGAACCAACCACCTTTGGTCCTGGATCGGCCGTTTGCAAGGCAAACGCCGCTGTGCTATCTCTCTGGACCCTGGCATTTATTTTTTAATTATTATTTGCATTATAAAAAGAGAAAGAGGCCAATGAGTTATTGTGAAACTCATTAATGTGCATTCTGTACACTGATAAAGTGGATGCTATTTGTACTCTTTCTCAATAATTTTTGCATCACCTAATCATTAACCCTTGGAAATATTTATACACAGATATCTAGGAAACTGTTAATTTATCAGATGGTATAATAACGTGGTAGAGACTGGATAAATAGTACAGCTATTTAGGTGCTTGCTCTGCATACAGTACCCTCTGTTAGTCCCCAGTATCACATGGGGATATCCTAGTACTGAGTGGCCTCTGGCCACTATGAATAGTTTTTTTTTCAGTAAACCCTGGCACCATGAAGTCCAAGCTACACCACATCCTTGGATAACTGGACCACACTGAATCACTGACCTAATTGATTGAGTCTCTTTGAAGAGGTTCTTAATGCTTCCTGAGATATTTCTTTTTTTTATATTAAGATCTTTATTTAAACACCTTGATTACAAATATGATTGTAGTTGGGTTTCTGTCATGTAAAGAACAACTCCCTTCACCAGTGCCACATTCCCATCATCAATGTCCCAAATCTCTCTCCTCCCCACCCCATTCCCGCCTGTACTCTAGACAGGTTTTCTACTTCCCTCATTCATTCACATGGTTAGGATAGTTCTTTTCTTTTTTCTTTCTGGGTGGTACACTTTATTAATAGAAGTTTACTTTTTTATACAATATCTTTATTTAAACATCTTGATTACAAAGATGATTGTAATTAGGTTTCAATCATGTAAAGAACACCCCCCTTCACCAGTACAACATTCCCACCACCAATGTCCCAAATCTCCATCCAACCCAACTGGAAAACCTGTCTAGAGCCAGCCTTCCTGAGATATTTCAAAGACTCACATAGCTACTCCCAAATCTCAGATTTGGTGTTTGATGAGCCCTATTTCCAAATTAATAGATGAAAGCCCATCCGCTTATTATTTACTTATATAGCTAATTATTGTAAATAAATGTCATTTAATTTTGACTCTAACTCTTGGTATTATAATACGCTTTTAAATTTTAAATGCATTAATATAGGTTAAATATCCTGATATAAAAATGATATATTGATATTTTTAAGGGCATCAGTGTTATTATAATTAGAAATTCTTTAAAATTTTATTCAAAAAAGTATTTTAAATGTGTGAAAAACTGGTTAATGAATTTATGAAAAACATATTTTAACTTACACTAATAAATTTCAACTTTGAATTTTGAATTATTATATTATTGAAATAATATAATTAAAAAGTTTGTGTCTGTTGAGTGTGGTTATGAAAAAATATTTTAAAAGTCAAGAAAGTCATAAAATTATTGAAAAGATAAAGATTTTGAATATGATTTGTGAGTTACTAAGGAAAGAATGGTAAGCAAATCAATCTTGTTTATTTCTCCATATGCTTCTCTTATTTCTAGTATTAGGATATATGTTTCAGAAAGCTAGTAATATATTTGATTTCTTTATTTCATTGTTCCCACTTTAACATTGTCATAAGGTGCTATAAATATACAACTAATTAAATAAGTAAGTGAACACGTTTTAGAGAGAAGTCCCAACATTATCAAGAAACTTGCATTCCATTTTAACTTGTGAATGTTAACTCTCCTTGTTAACTTAAAGTTTACCACATAAAATTTAAAATATTTCACAAAATTCTTTAGCTATGAATATGCAAAATGCTTGAACATTTCTAGAGGAATTCAAAATGATGTTTAAAATGACATTAAGTGATTAACTATGCTCTGTGGGATTTAAACTTAGCATTTATTTATGCATATTATTCAACTATATTTATTCAAAAGGGCACTGGCATATTGTCATTCTTAGGCCAAATATTACAGGCTTATAAAAAGATTCATTGATGGAATTTCTGTACAGACAAGGCAGAACTCATATTGTTTTGCATTGAAAGATATACTGAAGTTGGTCAAATTTATTTTTATTATTTTTAATAATATATTTATTTAAACGCCATAATAACAAACATGTTTGTAGTTGGGTTTCAGTTATAAAAAAAAGAATACCCCCCTTCACAGTGCTCCTTCCCACTGCCAATGCCTCCATCTTCCTCTACCCTCACCCCCCTGCCTATATTCAAGACAGGCATTTAATTTCTTTCACTCGCTACCATTGTCATGATAATTGTTGTTGTAGTTATTTTTCTAACTAAACTCACCATTCTTTGTAGTAAGCTTTTTATCGTGGGCAGGTCCTTCCAGCCCTCATCTCTATTGTCTTTGTGTATTATTACAATAATGTATTTTATTTTTCTTAAATCCTATAGATGAGTGAAACTATTCTGTATCTATATCTCTCTCCCTTTGACTTATTTCACTCAGCATAACAGTTCCATGTCCACCCCTTTATAAGCAAATTTCATGACTTCATTTTTCCTGATGGCTGCATAGTATTCCATTGTGCATATGCACCACAGTTTCTTTAGCCACTCATTTTTTGTCAGGCGTCTGGGTTGTTTCCAGTTTCTGGCTATTGTAAATTTTTTTTATTTTTAAGGAATGTGAGGTATATTGAAGAACACTCCATGACATTGAGACTAAAGTCAAGGAGGAATTATCACTGCCCAAAGAAGCAGAATCAGAGATTAAAAAAAAAAAATGGAACTATATTAAGCTGAGAAGCTTCTACACCTCAAAGGAAAATAGTGACTAAGATACAAAGGCCCCTAGAGAATAGGAGAAACTATTCATCCAATACTCATCAGATAAGGGGCTAATAATTAATATATACAGCGTCCTGACAGACCATAACAAAAAAAATTTATCTAACCCCATCAAAAATGGGGAGAAGAAATGAACAGACACTTTCTCAAAGAAGAAATACAAATGGCCAAAAGGCACATGAAAAAATGCCCCACATCACTAATAATAGGGAAGTTGCAAATCAAAGCAACAATGAGGTACCATCCCATGCCACAAAGACTGGAACACATCACAAAGTTCAAGAACAATTAGTGCTAGCGGGGATGTGGGAGAAAGGAACTCTTCTCTACTAGAGAGAATGCCATCTCGTCTAGCCTTTCTGGACAACAATATGAAGATTCCTTAAAAAACTGGAAATTGAGCTCCCATATGATCCAGCTAAACCACTCTTAATGAACTAGTCAAATTTTACATGCTGTGAGAAGCACCCTTATAAGGAGAACACTGCCACTGTGATAGTCTTCATGAGTAGAAAAAAGGAAGCGGGACTATGTAGGTAGAAATTAAGTGGAATGTATTGGTAGATGAATTGATTTCTTTTTTGCTTTGGTTATGTGCGTGACTGTTTGCCTTATTTAGATTTATTGGCTTTTTGGGGGGTCACTTCAGCATGATTCCTGGTTGGTAATATGCAAGGCAAGTACCTTAACTTTTGTACTACCCCTCTGACCTCAGAGAATTTTATTTATTTATTTTTCATATATTGATTTGGAGGACACATTTGGCCATGCTCATAGGTTTTCCTGGCTCTTCACTTAGGGATCACTCCTGGCATGTACAGATGACTATATGGGGTGAGGAGTTTAACCTGGGTTGGCTATATGCAAGACAAATTAATCCTCTACATACTGTGCTATCATTTCACCCAAAAAACAGATTTTTTAAAAAGAAAGTCTTTGTTTAGAAAATTGCTCAAAGGAATAGAAAAATATTTTGCATGAACCATGCCCTGATTTTATCCCCAACATCACATTTCTCCACTTTATAAGCACCATCTCCTAGAAACATGGCACTTCTGGCTGCAGAAGCAAGTATGGTTAGCACTATTCTAAAGGGCCCATTGAATACCACTGAGGAAATTACTATAAAAATTAAAGCAAAACAAATAAATGAATATGAATGGGGCTTTTATGTGAGTGGAGTCTCTGATATCAGTGTCTTCTTATAATTATACATATTCAAATCTTCTTAGTCAGCTTGATGATCAGCTATTGAAAGAGTAAAAAAAATGTGGCCATACATATAAGTCACTTTCTATATCAAAGACATATTATTATTGTCATAAGACATACTAATTTTTAATAAATTCTATTCTTTAATTTCTTTTTCAGATTCATCATTCCTTTTTGTCCTCAGAAGAGTTATCTAAGTGAAGTCATAAATAGCTATTATTAAGGTTCATAACTAAGGAAACTAAGTAGTTTAGTCATTTGGCTCTTCAAATTCACACTTAATCTAAACCACAGTCTACTAAACTTTCAATGTGTCAGATCAAAAATAGTACAAGGGTTAATTTAAGATGCTTACTTTCTTGAGGCTCATTCGACCTTGTTTGGTTTCCCAGAATCATAAGTTGTCTGCTAAGCACTGCCAGAAGTAACCCTGAGCAAAAATTAAGAAGAATTTCTGAGTGCCACTAAGTATGGCCCCAAAAGATAAACTGTGTGTTCTCCATGTTTCATGAATTCTTTCAAACAACTAAGGTCTAGGTTCAGTTTTTGCTTTGTATATGAGGAGATAATGAAGTTTAAGTTAGAATCAGCTGGTTGCTTAAGGTCACATTTTGAGAATATGTTTATTTGAAGGAAGTCTTAAAGGAAATATATACATGTGCCTATGTACATATAAACATATATTCATGCAGGTTCATAAAATGCATATATAATTTTAAAGATTTGTGTGGTTATTCATCTGAGACAAAAATTTATCTGAGACAGAAAATTCTACAGAATTAGAGTATTGAATATATAGAAACTAAAGGCACCCAAATGATTAAAGGGAAAATTAAGAGTTATACTGACTACTTTTGAGGGAATACAGAAATAATATGATCAATTGAACTTAATTGTTATCAAGATTAGTTTCTCTTTTCATTTTATTGTCACATTTAGAGATTTAAAAACATTCAAAGCCATGGTAAACAAATTATGCAAAAGTAAGTAATTAAATGAGTAGTGACTATAGTAGCATTTTATGTTAACTGCCTTCTTAAAATAAATGTTACTATATTTCAGTGTTCTTTATAAAATCATTTCAGTGTTATATATTTAGCTTTTTCAGTAGTTTCATACAAAGAATTCCACATATTGTAGAGGAAATAACATGGATGAGGATCACTGAATCTTAATTTGGATAAACACTCTAGTCTTTTGGCCACAAAAAAAAAGAAATGGCATAGGTCATTCTTACTATTTCTGTTATTATAATGTCTATAAAATGAGAGAGAGCATTGTTAAAAGCATAAGCCAAGGATAATTAAACATTGGAAACAAAAAAATCTATGAGAAAGTCATTAAACTTAAAAAACAGTTTATAAAAATTTAAATTTAATGATATAATATAAAAAATAAATTGAAGTACATTAAAGTAAACAAGACTTGAAAATCTCTTAATTCAATGATTGGTGACATATATTGTATCAAAATTATAAAATGATGTCTATATGAAAAAATAAGATTTAAGAGAAGTATAAAACCAGAATAATAAATCACACTAAAACAATCATGAAAATAGGGTTTCTAAAACTAAATTATAGTTATACAAAATTACAGTTAAATTATATAATGGATTTTTTTTTTTTAGTTTTTGGGTCACACCTGGTGACTCTCATGGGTTACTCCTGGTTATGCACTCAGAAATCACTCCTGGCTCGGGGGACCATATGCGACACTGGGGACCAAACCGATGTCCATTCTGGGTCAACCACATGCAAGGCAAACGCCCTGCCACTGCACTATTGCTCCAACTTCATAAATTTTTAATTTTTTAATTGATTCAATAAAAGTAACCAAGAATAGGTCAGAGGAAAAAAAAGATGTATTATAACAAGTTTCTTGCCCTCTGGGGCTTCCATTAGAGAGGAAAGAGATAGCATTAATAGGTAAACACACCAATTGGTTTTGTTGTTGTTGTTGTTTATTTTTTTTGTTTGGTGCAGAAATCCGGGACCGAACCACATAAATTGTTTTTGTTTGTTTAGAGTGACCAGATGGGATGCAGGGGAATGAATCCAGTCAAACATGTGCATGGCAAACACCCTACCTGTTGTGCTATCACTCTGGCCCTAACCATAATTTTTTGAATGTGTATTTAACAATTATTTTATTTCACTTGGGGTCAGAGAGATAAAATAGAGTTAGGGCGTTTGCCTTGCATGCAGCTGACGCAGGAAAGATGGTGCTGTGAATACCAGTATCCATATGGTCCCCTGAGCCTACAGGAGCGATTTCTGAGCATAAAGCCAGGAGTAACCCCTAAGCACTGCTGGGGTTACCAAAAACCAAAAAAATATTATGCCACTTAAAATATTCCTAGACTATTTTTTTGCTGTGGTATGGTTATTTCACTGCTCTAATTACTTATTATGTAAAGATTTTGTCTATTCAATTCCAGGTACAAAGTGACAGAATCTCACAGTTGTATGTACACTTGTGCAACACCAGATAAAGGATACCGCTAAGAATATTCCTTCTCAATGATGGAAATTTTGAGATAGATTGTACATGGACACTCAGAAGGCAATGTAAACATCAGTAATGTCCTATAGGCATGCCCATAAAATGTGAATGCATAGATTACATGAAGGGTCTATCCTTTTAAATATAACCAGAAACAAATTATATGACTTAGACTTCTCACATAATCCTACCAGCAGTTGGAAGTCTGATCCATCTAAGCACATGTTTTTGAAAACTTATGCTGTTGGTAGAATAAGAAGTTCAGAATCAGAAACAAAGAATAATAAAAGGCTACAACACTATTAAAAGGAAAGACAACAATGATAGAATCTGGTATAAAACAAGGAATTTGTAACAGCAGGAAAGTATTATTTTAGATATACATTGTTGATTTAAATATCATGTAACAGCAAAACAAAAATCTGAAGTGGAGACATAAGACTAACTCAAAAAATTGGAAGAATCACAGAAGGAAAGAAATAAAAAAACACAGATTAATGAAAAATAAACCAACAACATTAAACTTATAAACGAAACAACAGGAGAACAAGTGATAGAATGGTCATTAAAAAATTCCACATATCACTAGCCACCCAACATTTTAATGGTTTGAATTCATTAATCAAAAGAAAAAGTGACTGCATGGGTAAAAATGTTTGGACCCATCCATATTATGCATAAGAAAAATTCTTTACAGTAACTGAGGAGATAATGCAGAACATAGGGTACTTGCCTTGCACAGAGCCATGAACGGAATAATCCCTAGCATTTCATGTGTTCCCCTGAGCCTGTTAGAAGCAATCTTTGTTTTTTGTTGTGTTTTTTTATTTTTTATTTTTGGAGGGGGGTGCACACTTGATGACACTTAGGGGTTACTTTTGGCTATGCACTCAGAAATTGCTCCTGGCTTGGGGGACCATAAGGAATGTGGGGATCAAACCGAGGTCCATCCTGGGTCAGCTGCATCCAAGGCAAAATCCCTACCACTGTGCTATTGCTCCAGCCCCTAAATGCAATCTTTGACTACAGAGCCAAACATAATCCCTGAGCCAGTTAGAGTGTGTGGTTCAAAAAACTATTAAGGATAACTAAACAAAATTCAAAAATTATTTCAAATATAAATTAAATAGAGTCAGACTAAAATGCTGATGAAAGGCATTTTTTTTAATGGCAGAAATATTTAAACTGCATAAAGTTCTTGGATATTCTTGTAGATATGCTCATTTTATAAAAGGAAGAGTTAGGCCTTTCAAGAAAGCATGAATAATCCTTTAAGTTATTATTCTAAGTAAAATAATCCAGGAGGTAAAAAACAATTACTGAACAGTTTTACTGAATATAGAATACAAGTAACCAAATAAAGAAACTGACAAAATACAACAAAACTCGTAGATTTATGAAAGGAAAGGTTGTTAGAGAACAGAGATGGTAGAAGTCAGTAAAGAGTTTCATTTTGGTAGTGGTTAACATTGAATATTTGGTGTTACTGCCAGTTATAACATATACAAAGATGAGAGAAACTTGTATTTTTAATATTTTAAACCAATGATAAATCAATAAAGTTGATTAACATTTAAGGACATTTTGTAACAATGGCCAGTTTGATACCACAGATTTAATTTGACTTTCTATTCTTTTGCTATTCCTCTATCACTACTTTAAAGATAAGAAGCATAAGTATTCAAGAAATTTACATGAGTTACTGAAGGTCAAACTAGATGTAAGGGATAGTTCACCTTTAAGAGTGTCTTTTGCTTTCAGAAGTTAAGACACTTTTATGATACTTTTTTGTTTTACTTCTTAAACAGCTTCTCCTTATCTCCTACATCCCGAGACTAATATATGATTTCTTTAATTCAAATATAGCAGAAGTGATTATTATAAACTTCTCAAGTATATACTTATAGAATTTAAAGTAGCTTCTTTTCTGAAGGGCGGTACACCCGGTGCCGCTCAGGGGTTACTCCTGGCTATGTGCTCAGAAATTGCCCCTGGCTCAGGGGACCATAAGGGACACCAGATTTGAACCATCATCAGTCCTGGATTGGCTGCATGCAAAGCAAACGCCTTACCACTGTGCTATCGCTCTGGCCCCAAAAGTAGTTTCATTATTCAAATCACAGATCCTTCTTTCCCAAATTCATAATCACAGTCTACTGGCCATTGTGATTATGATGGTTCTACAGAGTAACTGTAAAACCTTTCTTTTAGAATAAAAATTAACAATAATAGTACTATCTTGGACTGGTTTCAAGTACATCAGTAGAACAACTTGTAGGAATGTAATATTTTAGTGAAAATTGCAGAAAGCAGTGTCTCCTGTCACTTGCTAACTAAGCCAGAAATTATGATGACATGTCAAATTAGACTGAGTTGTAGAAGGAAGATAGATACATACTTTTCCACACTCTTACAATCTAAACAAAAAACTGAAAAGCCAAGATTCTTGTTTTATTAATTTTTTTCAGTTCTTTTATTTCTCTCAGAATTGCGATTATGCTTCATTATTTTTCTTGAATCCAATTTTACCTTGCAACTGCAATGAGTTTGAGGAAAGCGAAGCTGATCATTTTTCTAGTAGATGAATTGCAGAAAGAATAACTGACTGACTTAAGGAAATATACAACTAAACTATTTTCACAGACAATAAATAACCATCATCCTATTATGATTTTGTCTTGTACATTCATAAAATTTATAAAAATAAAGAGTACTTTGCTCATTTAGCAAAGAGATCAACCTTGAATTGTTTTCTACACTTCCTTAACCAGATGCTGCTTGATTGAGGTGGGAAATTACTGTTCATTACTATAAAGTGTCCTTTTGCCTTTTACCTTGTAAGCAGTTACTCTCAAATCAACCTTTGATTAAGTTCTATTGTCTTCTAGTGTGAAGTTATCTATGTGACCTTTGCAGTATGGCATAGAAAGGGATTCTTCCAAGCTGCTAAAGAACATATCTTAGAGAGCAAAGTTAGATACTATCTTCTTCATTTTTCAATTGAGGTCATATGGATTTATAATACTATTATGATTTAGGAGGATACTTTTATCTCTCTTCTAAATACATTGCCACATCATGCCTATAATAAAAAATTCAACATCCTTCTACCAAAAATCTATGAACCATCTCCCCCCTCAAATTACACTCCTCCCAAAAACCTTTCTTTGCCTCTGATAATCTTAGCTCTTCAGAATTCCTGTTTGTTTTTATTTTACTGTTTGATCCATTGATATGTTTTTTATATATTTTAAATATGGATGATGTAGTTTTCTTTCTCTTTCTGACTTATTTGCTTAGCTAACTCCTTCGAAATCCATCCATATTGTCACAAAAGAGAAAATAGCATTTTTATTATAGCTGAATAGTATTCTATTATGTATTATATTTGTGTATATTCTTCATCTTAATTCGTGCATAGGTTGTTATATTTAATTGTTTGAAGCTGCTGCTGCCTATTGTATATAGTCCAATTAACAAAGGTATCCATATAACTTTCAAATTAGTTTTTTTGTGTTTGCCCTCCAAATAGATTTTAGTAGAACTGCTGTATCATGATAATGGATCTTATTTGAACCATTTAAGAAACTGTTTTTTTTTTTCCATAAAAGTAGATAAGATATATCATCCCCACTAACAGTATATGAAGTGCCTGACTTCGTATATCCAATAAGATTTTCTGCTTCAGATGTGCAAAAATACGATAGTATTGCCATTTTGGTTTATATTTTCCTAAAATATGTTGATAAGAATATTTGGGGCCTTAGCTGTGATGCAGGGTGTAAGGCATCTGCCCTACGTGTGCTAGCCTAGGATGGACAGCTGTTTGATCCCCTGGCGTCCCATATGGTCCCCCAAGTCAGGAGCAATTTCTAAGCGCATCGCCAGGAGAAACCCTGAGCATCACCGGGTGTGGCCAAAAAACAAACAACCCCCCCCCAAAAAACCCAAAGCAACAAAAAGAATATTTCATGTATCTCTTGGCTATCTGTATGTCTTCTTTGGAAGAGTGTATGTTCAGTGCTTTATTGATTTGACTAATTGTTCTTGAAGTTTGTTAATTCTAAATTTATTTTAAATGCTAGTAATTTGTCAGATGGTGTATTACAATATTTTCTCATAACAAATAGAATACCTCCTCACTATGTGCACAGGATCACTCATAGTGAAGCTCAGGGAACTACATGTGATGTCAGGACAAGCATAGTTACATCAAGGCAAACTCATGAAACCTAGTAATATCTCTCTGGCCCCAAGTAGAATGTGTTTTACCCACAATATTTTATTTTTTCTGTGCAAATACTTTTTATTTGTTTAATAAATATCATTGTGCTTATTTTTGCTTTTATTGAAAACATCATTAACATGTGATATCATGGTATGTTTTGTGTTTTTGATTTTGCCACACCAAACTTACTCATATTTAATCCACTTTATTTGTGTATGATATTTTATATATAATATTTTGTGTTCATGAACCTTTTGCATGTGAGATTCGATTTTTCTAGCACCATTCACTGAAAGAACATTGTTATACTGCTGACTTCTTTGTCACAAATTTTGTGTATAAATTGTAATTTTGAGCTCTCAATTATATCCCATAACTGTCTCCTTTGATTTTAATATATTGTCTTAAATACTAAAGTTTTACAATGCTTTTTGTTTGTTTTGAGGCCATACCAGGTGGTACTTAGAATAAATTTCTATCTCTATACTCAAGCATCACTTCAGGAGGGGTTTGTGAACAATATAATGGCTGTGCTTCAAAAATAGGTGAACTATGTACAAGGCAAGCACATTACCCACTGTACTATCCCTCCAGGAACTGTAGTGTATTTTGAATTCATGAGGCACAATGACTCAATATTCTTTTGTCTCATTATTGTTTTGACACTTCTGTGTCTCATGAGATTTCATATAAGTTTGAAAAACATGTATTCTCTTTTCTGGAAGAATGTCAATGATACTCTAATAGGAATTCTCTCGTCTTTGTACGTTTCGGGGTTAATAGTGATTTCAACAATCAATGATTTGGAATGACATTTCATTTCCTGTGTCTTCTATTGAAAGTTACTTATACAATTTTCATGTCCTTTGCTAATATTGTTACCAAACACGTAATTTGTTTCAATGCACGTAGAAATTTTTGCATTTTTCTTGTAATTCGTTGTTTGCTTATAAAAAGGAACAGATTTATTATTTTGAATTTATTGCCACTTTGCTACATTGCTTTTTTTTTTTTTTTTTTTTTTGGTTTTTGGGTCACATCTGGTGATGCTCAGAGGTTACTCCTGGCTATGCACTCAGAAATTGCTCCTGGCTTGGGAATCATATGGAACGCAGGGATCGAATCATGGTGGGTCAGCTGCGTGCAAGGCAAACGCCCTACCACTGCGCTATCACTCTGGCCCCATACATTGCTTATTTTTTAGTAGTTCTTAAATTGAATTTTTAGGATTTTCTGTACATTATTATGAAAATAAATATACTTTTATTACTTTTCTGATTTGGATCCCTTTTGTTTCTTTTTTTGTGCCAAATTGCTCTTGCTAGAATTTCTATACTATATTTACAACAAATACTATTTTTTAATCTTATAAACTGAATAGTTATAAACAACTAGTTAAGTTATAAAACTGAAATACTAGTTCCAATTTAATGAGTGTTTATGTCATCAAACTACAATATTTACTCAAAATTGTTTACTGAATTTACTGTGGAGGTAATTTAACCAGCCCTGGGAGTTAAGGAATGTCATAGGAACCCATGAATGAGAAGTTATATTTAAGCAAGTTAGCTTATTTGTAGAGCATGTTTGAAATTCAGAAGACATTTTTTTTTTTGGTTTTTGGGCCACACCCTGTGATGCTCAGGGGTTACTCCTGGCTATGTGCTCAGAAGTTGCTCCTGGCTTCTTGGGGGACCATATGGGACGCCGGGGAATCGAACCGTGGTCCGTCCTAGGCTAGCGCAGGCACCTTACCTCCAGCGCCACCGCCCGGCCCCTCAGAAGACATTTTTATTATTAGATTTGGTGCCTAGTTTTTCATATTTACCTATGAACTATAAATAAATCAAACATACTATTAATCAGAATAACTTAAATTACATATTCTGGCAGAAATACAGTAGAAGAAAGTGATCATACTTTTTCCTGAGCTAAAAAGCAATAGCAAGATTTAATATCAGAGTAGTTCTCAATACACAAAGTCTAATTATTATTTTTACCTACACCATGATTCTATCTAATGCCAAAATTCTATACCTATGCATTTCTATTTGATGAATAAGAGCAATAACTTTATGACACAAAATTGCCACTTTTATTCTTTCTAAAAAATTTACTTTCCCCAAAAGAAACTGGTCTCAGGTATGTATTAGAGGAAAATAAACTGATTAAACAAAATCACAATATAATAGCAACTACCAATGGTGTACCTTTGCTTTGCCAGATAAATTAGCACATTATTTGTTTATTTAATTTATTGCAATACTAATGATCAAAATCAATCATTGATATATCCTTCACAAATGCTGTAGTTTTATTTTTGTTTGTTTGTTTTTTAACGGTTTTTTTCTTTTTTTTTTATTTTATTTTTATGACAACAAAGATGCAAAGAAATAGGACAGGGTAAAGTTACAGTGGAAGCCAATCACCCATAAACAGGATTCTCGGTAGTCCCATCGATGATATCCCAGCCTTAAACTTTCAGCCAAAGAACATTAAGAAAAACAAAACTGAACCCATGTACAATACAATTACATTGTCCCTCAAATCCCCAGTTGTAGTACATATTATTTCTTAGCAGCACACCATATAATCTAAAGACATTAGACTTATGTAACTTCTTAAACATTGAGGGCAAAGTACATTTATCTAGTTCCATGCACATGCTTACTAGTTTAAGTTAACCTCAAAAGTTTTAGTGGGTTGTTTTTCTTAAGGGTTGGAGTCAAGGGAACATAGTAAAAAACGGTATTAAAGTGGCATTTGTTTGCATAGGCCCACCAAAACATAAGGGACATGGAAAGAAAAATTATGGTCTAAATACAAGGAGACCCTACCCCTGAAGTTTCCTGGCACAGGACTGTTTTTTATTTGTTTTTGTTTTGTTTTGTTTTGGCCATGTCTGGTGACGCTAAGGGATTAATCCTGGCTATGCACTCAGAAATCTCTCCTGGTTTAGGGAACTATATGGGACGCCAGGGATCGAACCACAGTCCATCCTGGGTCAGCCACATGCAAAGCAAACACCCTACTGCTGTGCTATTGCTCCGGCCCCAAATGCTGTAGTTTTAAAATATGTAGCAAATACTTGGTCCAACATAGGCAATTTAAATGAATATCAACCTATATTTAAGCATTAGCTGTATTATTATTGTAATTATTATTTTGATTCATCATCATCCTTTTTGAATGAAACAAAAGTTTAAGGATACTTGAAAGGTAAAGACCTAAGATTTGAAAAGATAGTGTTCTTCAGATTCTCAAGTAAAATGAAAAGAGAACAACATAAATGGTCTTCAATCAGCAAGCAAATTGAAATTAGAAGGGCAAAAGTGATAGCACAACAAGTGAGGTGTTTGCTTTGTATAAGGCTGACCTGTGTCATGCCCAGAAACTTACATTGTCCCCTGAGTTAACAAGAGTGATCACTATGTACAGAGGCAGTTGTCAGTCCTAAAAATGTCAGGGTATGATTTGAAAACAACAACAATGACAGGTAATGTGGACTTTGAAAAGAAAGCAATATTAAAGTGTAGCAGCATTCTAAAAATGATAATTTCTATAATCCTGGGTATATAGCAATACTTTTTATTTATTTATTTATTAGGTTTTTGGGACACACTTGGAAGTGTTCAAGGGTTACTCCAGAGTCTGTACTCAAGAATTAATCCTGGTTCTTCCAGGGGGACTTTATGGAATGCCAGAGATTAAACCCAAGTCAGCTACATACAAGGCAAGCACCTTACTTGCCAAACTGTTTCTCTAGCTCTGATATTAATTTTACTTTTATATTGAATATATATTCAAAATATTGAATGATTCTTATATAGGAAAATATATCCATAAGTATTCATTTCTTTAGATGTTTGAATATTTCAAAAGTATTTAAATCAGGGATATGGAGGTTACATGAAGCCATGGTTCCATGAGAACAAAGGCAGATTACGAAGCCCTGAGCATAACTTGGTGTGACTCCAAAACAAAAAAAAATGAAAATAATGAAAGTAATTTGCTATGAAAATCACTGAAGATAGCTCTCGCTGGATCTCTACAGGAAGCTGGGTTTAGAGCTACCCCCTTTATTTCTTTTAACCCTGCAATGAAATGATCTAAGTATTCCATTTATATATCCAATTATATATCAAGCACTTAAGGTCCAGGCATGGGTCTAGAAAGTTGAAATCTATACATGTATTTTTTAATAAGTTTCAAAGACAAAAGAAAGTGTCAAATAGTGATTTTTTCTATGAAGAAGACTAAAGATAAAATAAAAGTGGTGGGACCGGGCAGTGGCGCTAAAGGTAAGGTGCCTGTCTTGCCTGCGCTAGCCTTGGAACGGACTGCGGTTCGATCACCCGGTGTCCCATATGGTCCCCAAGCCAGGAGCAACTTCTGAGCGCATAGCCAGGAGTAACCCCTGAGCGTTACTGGGTGTGGCCCAAAAACCAAAAAAAAAAAAAATCAAAATAAAAGTGGCATTGAAGTAATTAGAGATATGTACAGGTAAATTTTGTTTGGTAATTTTGTTTGATTAGGTAACTCTTAAGGAAAAGCTAAGTTAAAAGAGGAGCATCTACTTCTTCAAAACAACAGCAATATACATACAAACAAACAAAACAGAAGAAAGTTTGCTTTTTGAGGTAACAGGAGCATTATGGTTGGAGGACAGAAATACTTTGAACTGCTCTTGATATAGAAAAAGGCAACGATAATGATAGATTGACAGAAGATATACAAGCAAAGCCTAAAGCCGTAGAGCCTAGCAGACCTTGAATTTTTATTTCAGATACAGTGGGAATTCACAGGAGAGGAGGATGAGTTTAATGCTTTGGAGGATATTCTTTATAATACATAAAATGTTTTCACATTGATGATTGCTTAAATAAATACTCTGGTTTCCCTGAGAAAGCCTACATCCAAAGAATAGGATCTCTACTTTTATACTTTTGTCCTTAAAAATGATGAAGTGAATAGAAAAATCAGCTTTTCTATTGGAACTATGCAAACCACAGTTTGCATACTTGAGCTACTTATTTAGGGCACAAACCCCTAAAATTTCAAGAACTGAAATATCTCAGTCTCTGTGTATATGTGTTTGTCCGTGTGTCTGTGTGTGTGTCTCTCAGTTTCTCCCTTCTCAGCATGCAGAATGCAATGCCTTTTTAGTATTTGTGGGCTGACCATTTTGCTATGATCTTTTGGAGTACTTAAATGAATTTTAGAAGAGTTAAATCTCTGCTTTGTAAAGCCTTATTTCTATCCTCAAATTATTTTAATTCATTACCTTCTTGCTATATTAGTTTAATTGAGTGTAGGATATAAAGCTAATTTATTTCACATTTTTGCTTTTAATAGTTTTCACTTTCTTTATTGAAAAGGTAATTACTGAAATCCAATACAATAACTGGAAATTACTTTTCCTAATAACACATATTATCATGTCACCATCAGCAGAAAATAATTTGAAGTACCCCCTCCAACTTTGGGTTACAAAAATGAGTTTAAATTTGGCAATATGTGAACACTATTATTTCAGAGTTGACCTTTTATTTATTTTGAAATTTTACAATTGCTCATATTTAGTGAGATAACAAAAAAATAAAAAATAAGTGTAGTAAGTATAGTACTAGTATGTTGATATAAGTTTGTTTAAGGTTTAATTGATTATCTTATGCCATAATTTTGTGCAAATAAAAAACATATTAATAGTTTAATTCTGTGCTGGTATTTATTAAGTATATAAAATAAGTATTATTTAACCATATGTGAAATTATTTTTGTTATATATAAAAAATAGTTATCACAGTGCATATTGTAATCATTTGCATCACTTGTTTAGTTTGTTTTTAGTTCACACCCAGTTACATTCAAGGCTTACTCCTGACATGGTACAAGGGACAACAATGGTGCTAAAAATTAATCCAGAGTTCCTACAAGGAAGACAAGTGCCTTACACACTGTTCTATATCTCTTTGACTCTAATTTACATCATTTCAAATATTGTTTTTAAATTTTCAGTATCATAATACCTGTCATTTATATACATCAATATGTTTTTTTTTTTTAAATACTACATAAGGGGCCTGAGAGATAGCACAGCAGCAGGGCTTTTGCCATGCAGGCAGCCAATCCAGGATCCCATATGGTCCCCCAAGCCAGGAGTGATTTCTGAGTGCATAGCCAGGAGTAACCTCTGAATGTCACCGGGTGTGGCTCCAAAACCAAAAAAAATACTACATAAGTTATTTCTGTTAGGTTTGGACACTCCATGTTGGAATTACTGAATATAAAAAAGTTTGTGCACATTTTATTATATTGTAATAGCTATCTCTAAATTCCCTTAATTTATTATATTATATATTAATATACTCAGTATATTAATAAATATTCCTTTAGATAGATCAATGATCTTCATCTTTTTCTAAATTTCTTATTCAGAGGACGACCTTTGTATTTTCATTTGTATTTTTGTGATACATTATCTTTTCATATTTATTTACCACATCTTTTCAGGTAATGCTATCAATCCATGCATTTTGTTTATTATCAAAACATTACCAGTCAAGGGACAAAACATAAGAAAGTAGATGAAGTACGTGTCATGGATTAGTGAGAATAAATTGTTTAGAAAACTATTTGTGTCATGAGGGTCATTAAAACCAACTATTCCATAATGCAGATTCTTGTCTAACAGGACCTCAGAGACTTTCTGGAAGTAGTCTTCACCAATTCTAGACATTTAAACTACTGGGTTGAAGCATATACTATAAATTATTGGAAATAGACTATTTGAAAAATCCCAAAGAATTTATGATCCTCTAACTCACAGTAAAACATTAGATATTCAAGAGACTCAAACTATAATAAGATAAGCACAAAATGGACCTGAAAACAACCGTAAAAGACTTGTAATTCACTATAGTCTCAATAAAAAATAAAAACTTAGATATTAATACTCTCAGTAGAATTACAGAAATACATTAATAAAATATTTGTATAATTTATATAAATGTATAATTAATTTAGCAAAATTGTTTACTTAGCAAAAAATGTGTATTGCAATTTATTCCATGAACATCTGACCTTCAGTTCCTTTTGCATAGTAAAGACAATACCAAGGATTAATCATATAGGTATTGATTGGGTTAGAAAGCTAAAGAATAAATGATCGATTCTAGAATTACTGAAGACCTTGGTACTCGAAGTAGACTTCTGATACCAATGACATGGCATCATCTAGTGCTCTTTCAATATGCAGTGACAATGAACATGTCCCATATTTGCTTATTCATCATTTTAATAAGAACCCTGAGCATTCAAATGTATGTTCAAGTATAAGAAAACCTGATTTGTGAAAATTATTTCTGGAACCTGGTGATATATGAGATATAGAAAATGAAAGCACCAGGGAAAGTTTTTTCAATCATTTTTAACAGATAAATGTTTCAATTATTTAGTGAAATTGAGAGGTTAAATAACAGCCCAAAGTGGTATAAGGTTCAGAAAATAAGAACACAGTTCAGACATTTTATGATGTAACACTAAAGAGAAAACCTAAAGTTATCAGTTAAATTACTCGTATTTTAATGCATTCAGAGTTTTTTAAATAGTTCTACTGGCATTAAATAAAATAATAGAACAATGTATTCCAAAATGCATACAATGATTGCTGCCACACAGTACACATGTGTTAACTTTTCTTTTTGTTATGGCTATTATTAGTACTATTATCACTGTCATCATCGCTTATTTTTCAAGTTGGTGTACTATTATAGGAAACTCTATGTGTTTTAGGACAAAACTATACTGACAAGGGTGTGGTGTGATAATGTAGACCACCTTAATTACTTAAAAAGGAGAAAATGAAAAGATAAAGCTGTCACTTTTAAAAAGCTCAGCAACAGAATGTCCCACGTCAGCACTTAGTGAATATGCTTGCAATTAAAGCTATGGTGTGGAATTCCTGATTACTCAGCTTTTGCAAATTGAAGGGATAATAAATAGTACAGAAACAAAAATGGTTACTTTTCCAAAGATGTATAGAAACAAACATCTAATTTTTATGTTATGCTTGTTTAATTAGGTAATTTACTGTAACATATATTTACCATACAAGAGTATAGATGAGAGGAGGCACTTTTCCTCCTTATATCACTTATAAGTATTAGTTTATACTGCACAAAGGGACTTGCTGATCTCACATAATGATGCCAGTTATTGAACTGGCAAAAGACAAAAGACATAATGGGAGTATAGAATACACATAAAAAGAAAGAAAACAAGAAAATATATATTATATATGCATACATATAAAGAAAAATAGAGAAGAAAGAGAAGTAAAATCATTTCTATTCTTATATAAGGGGAAATTATATTTCAGGAGAAAAAAGTATTTATCTCATTTTAAGTATAAAATCTCATCAAACCCCAAAGAAGTAATGTACGCATGACCAAACATTTTGATACACTTTTCCTCTACCTATGAATAGAACTAGAAGCATAAGCATGTCAGAACATTTATTTGGTTGTTTTGGGGGTCGCACACAGTGGTGCTCAGAGCTGATTTCTGTGACACTTATCATAAATCACACTTAGCCTTGTATAGGGGTTCATATGTGGTTCCTCAGAATTTAAACTGGTGTTGACTGCAAAAGTATTTACCCTGTACTTTCTCTTCTGGACCCAGAACAGATCATAAACTTTGTGCATGTGTGTGTGTGTGTGTGTGTGAAAGAGAGAGAGAGATACAGCCAGAGAAAGAGACTGAGAGACAGCAAGAGAGAGAGAGAGAAAGAGAGAGAGAGAGAGAGAGAGAGAGAGAGAGAGAGAGAGAGAGAGAGAGAGAGAGAGAGAGAGAGAGAGAGAGAGAGAGAGAGAGATTAAAAAGCATTTGGACTCTGAAATGGATTTGGGAGGAGCCAAATGAATTAGGGGTAGCTGGCAGATTAGGGAATCCAACAAGGACCGGAACTGGAGGAAAATGGCTTTTAATAGACCTGCTCTGAAGAAAAAATAACTTCCTATCAGAAACAATGAAGTCCAGATGGTGAAGGGAATGTTTTCTTTTTTCTTTTTTCTTTTTTTTTTTTTTAGTTTTTGGGTCACACCCGGCAGCGCTCAGGGGTTCCTCCTGGCTCTATGCTCAGAAATCGCTCCTGGCAGGCCCGGGGGAACATGGTCCCCCGGGAATGTTTTCTTGAGCTAAGAAAGTTTAAACTTCATTGATATAGTGAATCATCTTTGTATAGGAAGAAACAAATGAACTTTCTACCATAAGTAGAGTAAATTATTTTCATATAGATGAGTTTTACCCATCTTTTGACCTTTATTTTAATTTTTATTAATTCACTGGGAGTTACAATGTTACCCATAGCTGAGTTTTAGGCAGTGTTCCAATACCAATCAGACCACCTGTGCCAACTTGTCTCCATCAGTTCTTCCCAGGTGTCCTTTCCCAATGCTATCCTTAGCCCAGGTGTGCCACCTTGACAGGCACATTTTTGAGTTTCGTTATTGTAATTTGGATAACATGTTTTTAATGTTTTCACTCTGATTCTACCACTATTATGTGCAAAAAATTTGAACACTACCACCCCTTTACTTCATGTTTGCTTCTGCTTATTATCTCCTCAATTTTTTCTTTTCTGGGATCAAAGGCAATAATTACCCCCTTTATTACCTTGCATTCCTTTGTCCAGTTATTCTATTTACCACAGCTATGCGTGATCATCTTGTGTTTACCCTTCTGTCTTACTTCACTTAAAATATCTTCCAGTTCCATCATAGAAGAGTGAATTCCCTGATTTCGTAATCCCTTATAGCTGCATTAAGTTATGTATATATGTATATGAATATATGCGCATGTGTGGAAACACACCATATTTATCTTTATAATGTACTCATCAGTCATTGGACAAGTTGATTAAATACTCAGTGTTTTTTATTTTGAACTTCAAAGCCTGAGCCACTCCTTTGAAGCTGTTTAGACACCTTTTGGAACAAAAGTTTGAAAAATATAGTACTTATTTCTAAACTTTATACATGAAGATTTACCAGGACCTCACCCATGGCAATAGCCCCTATCTGCCTATTAAGATAAAAAGGCTATGTGACTGAAGCCATTTAGGCTTAGAATAGTGAGCATGGTAAGCAGGCAATTAAAAAAATACAAAAACAAAAACAAAACAAAAACAAAAAAACTCAGTAAGTATTCAAGTGAAGGAAATAAAAAATTGCTACAAAATTCATAAACATAAGGGCAGAAATATAAGTAAGTTTTTTTGGGGGATGGGACCACACCCAATGACGCTCAGGATTTACTCCTGGCTATGTGCTCAGAAATCACTCCTGGCTTGGAGGACTATATGGGACGCCGGGGGATCCAACCGCGGTCAGTCCTTAGGTCAGAGGCATGCAAGGCAATGCTCTGGCCCCAAGAAATATAAGTAAGGTTAAGTGCAAATGTTCAATACATTATCACTGCTACTGTAAAAATTTGGGGGGAAATTTCACTGATAATATGCTAACATATCTTGTTATCTAAAAACGTATGCAATTTAATCATAGTTTTAGGTTTCATCAATTACTGTAGTACAGCATCATGTCTTCAAGTTAACAGACTAGTTGATTTTTAGTTACTATTAGTAATTAAAATCTCAATTTTTACTTTCTACACTGTAATGTTTATACACTATAATTTCTACACTACATTGTGGAAGAAGACTATGATTATGGCATTGTAAAATTACAAACATTGCTTCAGATGGGAACATAAGTCCGGGTTCTCACTTTTGGGGGGCGCTGGTGGTGTTGTAGCCAACATTCTGTAGAATTCTGGGCTGGTAGGTGCAGCTCAGGACATGCAGCTCATCACATAGAGTGATGAGTGCAGTTGCAGAGATGACTACACTGAAAACTATCATAAAATGTGAATGAATGAGGGAAGTAGAAAGCCTGTCTCGAGTACAGGTGTAGGGGGGTGGGGAGGAGGGAGATCTGGGAAATTGGTGGTGGGAATGTTGCACCGGTGAAGGGGGGTGCTCTTTACATGACTGTAATCATACAACTATAATCATGTTTGTAATCACGGTGTTTAAATAAAGATAAAGGGAAAAAAATCAAAAAAAAAAGAATAAAAAAATAAAGTTGGAGAAAGTAAAAAAAAACAAACAAACAATTATTAGATCCAGTGTCTACAAATAAAAAGGAAGAGAGAACAAAAGTGATTGTGGAAAGAGAGAGAAGAGAGAGGAGAGAAGGAGCGAGAGAAAGAGAAAGAGGAGAAATAGAGAGGAGTCTGGTGTTTACCCCATAGGCAAGTGTTTGGAAGGGTGGGAGGAAACCCAGGAACATTGGTGGTGGGAAACATTCATGCATTACTGGGGCACACATTTTAATTTAGAAATTCAATTTTGAACAACTTTATAATCATAAACTTATAATCATAAAATATATATAAACATATAATCATAAACATATAATTATAAACTTTATAATTAATTCAAATTTAAAAAATGTTTAAAAAAGACAAATATATAGAAAAAAAAAAAGAATTCTGGGATTACTCTAGGTTCTGAGCTCAGGAAAAAGTCCTGCCTCTGTCTGGGGAATATTTGGTATCAACAATTGAACTCGGGTTGACTTTATGCAGACTAAACACTACTCTTTCTACTATCTTTCTGACCCACCATTATTTCCTCTTAAAATGCATTAGCAATTATACAAAGGTTTTAAATGGGTAATGAACAGAAATGGTAAAATAAATAAGACATTTATCTGGTATATCCCAATGCAAAGCATTACAAAATTATATTAATTAGGATATTTCTTCTTAGATTTGTCAACTATGTTCAGAATCTTATCATCCTAAGAGGGAACTAGTCAAAACTATTGTACAGACAAGTGTTAGCAGAGTTGGCCTTAATAAGATTTTTATCCTTAGATCTGTTTATAAAACTGGGTCTTGGAAAGCATGTAGTAAGAAGAATTTTAGAGAGTTATTTCCTGGTGAATGGTTGACAGTGCCTTAACTGATTATGCACAATATGGTTTATGGTGAAATTTTAGTAGAATTTTATATGTAGAGGGTGTCTCTGTGACCAGAAAAACCCTCCAGGAAGCTTATCTCTAATGAACTTTCTTGCTAGACAACATTTCACACATAGCACATTTTACTACTAGGGAAATCAACTGTGTCCTATTGGCTACCCTGGGAAGGGTATCAAGAGGCTAGCTAGTAAGTATGTTGATGCCTCTGGGCTATATTCCACATCCACTTCCCTTTGTAGATTTGCATTCGTTCACCTCAATAATTTACTACTACAATATGACTAAAATCTTTCAATACCTCCTTGGTAATCTAATACCAAGTGAAAATATATTATTTTGTTTTATTATGCTCACTTAAATAAGTTATTAATCAATTGCCTACTCTTTGTAGGTCTAACTTCTAGCTACTCAGAAAAGAATTGTATTCAAAAAATGCTCCAGGAAAAAATAAGATACTGCAGCATTACTGATCAACCTATACTATAGTTATTTACATCTTAAGTGTTCACTTTGGCCACGTGTAAATTTCAGCTGAATTGGTAAATTAAACAAGATGTTTATTTCCTAAACTATCACTTCACTGTTGACAGGCATAGTAAATTTATATTTGTGATATCATGCTAACTCCTTCATTAGTTATTTTTTGGTAGCAATTTGTTATAACCAAACACTGTAAAATTTTTCTATATTGTTTCTTATTTACTCTCCTTTTCTTCCTTAGGTATGTTTTAACTTTCTAGAAAGTTAAAAGAAACACATATTTTATAGTATAGTTTTTCATTTCTCATTTTTAATGTGTCTGTCCAGTTTGGCATTTTGAAGTAATATTTCAAAAATGCTGAATATTTTTAATATTTTCAGTGTATTTAAACCATTGCTAAATTTCTACTCTGGGTACTATATTTATCCCCATTATCAAAAATATATATAGGCTTTTTATAAAAAGTTTTTCAAAATACTATGACATAGGTTGGCTATTTTTTCTCTATAATTTGTCTAAGTTTCTTATAACCCATAATTCATGTCAATATAAAGTAGTGAATTTTGGTTTTGTTCCTGTGCCACCATCAATCTATATACAATGTTCACAGAGCCTGTCACTTTAAACTTAGATGTTTGAATATAATAAAATTTGAGGCAAATAGGGCACCACTACAATTACACAGATTTTTATATAAACTAGAGAAAGAAAGCACAGTATTATGTCCTTTGTTTTTGCTTTCTATGCAGCTCTTCATCAAATATAATTTAAAGATGATAAGCCAAGTAAGAATAATGAGAGTTAAGAATATTTGGGAAGTGAAGTCTTTCAAACTTGCATTCTTTTATTAATATGAATTTGACAAATTTCACAGTCAAACTTTTGTGTAATGTATGTCTTTGCCAATAATTGAATTGTTCTGCTTTTTTAGTTAATCACCAAACAAAAGCTATGAATCTTGGGAATGACCTGTTTTTCAAAAAAGCCATGTTAATAAATGAAAAGTAACACACATGCATTTTAGAATAGGCTAGACAAATAATTGTTCGATTTGGTTACTTTTATAAATATGTCTACAATCATAAAAGATAATTACTTTCTATTATTTTTATTGGTATGATTAAGCAGTATTTTGCCTCGAAAATGATGAAACTAATTAATGTGTGTCAAAGAATCATAGTGCAATGTTTTTTAAGTGCATTGGTCAAGATATATATATATATATATATACACATATATATGTAATTGCTAATAAAATAAAGTTGGTAGTAGTCATTAACATTTTCCCTATGGGCTTTCTAATAAAATTATTTTATTTTATATAATTTTGAACGTGGTCACAAAGTGTAGTACTCAAAGATCTTGCCCAGAAGTTAGATCTCAGGGGTCACTCCTGAGTTGCTTAGAATCCTGTGAGGCCAGAGATCAAACCCAGTCTTCCCAAATGCAAAACATGAGCTCACCTCATTGAGTTAATTCTCCTGTCTATCATATTATTTACATATCATTCAGTTACCTATCTTTCACCAATGTGGTCATAGATATATTTAAATTTTATTTTTACAAAATTTTCATCAATTTTTTATCATCTATTGTGAATAGTATACTAAAAGTTAGTTTCATATTAATAAGTTAAAAAAAATGTCTTCTCAGGATAGACACCTTATCCAGAATTCGAAATGGACCAGTAAGAACATGGTAAGGAAGTTTATTGTCATGACTATTAATCTTTTCTCCTCTGTTAAATTTATTACTGCTCTGTTTTAAATTCGTAATGATATCATTATTGAGAACCCATTATATACATTCCTTTATCTATCACAAAATGTGTACAATATAAGAACTTTTCCACTTAGCTTTTCTTCCAAGAAAAGTATTTGGACAGTCATAAATTTAAGTATCTATTTTCTTCTTGCTAGGGCTGTATTTTCTTATGACTTTATAATGCAGTTGTTCAGCCAATCCATCTTGATATGTAATGCTTTTGGCAAGCTAAAAGTGACACATTTTTTTCATTAACTGATGGACAAGAATATCTCAGAAGTCTAAGAGTTAATAACTCTTCTCTTGAGTCAAAGCTATAGTGACATCAGAAATAGACCTAGTCTAGTGGTTAAATCATAAAATTATATATATATATATTTGGGGGGGGTTTGGGCCACACCCGGCGGTGTTCAGGGGTGACTCCTGGCTGTCTGCTCAGAAATAGCTCCTCGCAGGCACGGGGGACAATACGGGACACCGGGATTCAAACCAACCACCTTTGGTCCTGGATGGGCTGCTTGCAAGGCAAACGCCGCTGTGCTATCTCTCCGGGCCCATAAAATTATATTTTAAAAGATACATGACTAAGCAACTATATACTTAAAAAATAACAAAATATGAGGGAAAATCAATAATAGATATTTAAAAATAAATTTTTATCTTGTTTACTGAGCATACCAAAACAAAAAAAACTGATAATAGAGTTGAGGAGTTTTTAAACTAGGATTTTTTTCTGCTGTTATAATTAATGTGCCAATAGTGACCAAGCAGCCATCCTCCTCCTCACTGATACCTAGAATTGAGAGATTTCTTTCAGCATTTACATTTTCTTCTTTTAAAATAAAATCTCTCAAACATGGGTTTTGGCCCATGTTTATTCCTAAGTATTTTGTATTTCAGGAAGTGTATAGTTAAGAACATAAAACTTTAAGTATGAAGATATCTAGAACAAATTTAAATATTAGTAATGTAATAATGTAGTCCCTCAGTGATATGGGAAAGTTATAAAATTTTGCAGCACAACTGTATTTTCAAAATGAAAATTATATCAGGTATTATCAGAACAATTATCCTAGGCCAGAAAGTAAAAGTATAGTCAATATAAATCAATTTGGACATATAAAAATCATTAGCTATTAAAATGCCATAAGAATCAACATGAATGAGCTCTCAAAGACCAATACTAGGAGAATTTGAGTAACATTTGCCAAAATTATAATCTGAAGTATAAATATTAATGAGTTTTCCCAATAAAATATTTTTTTAAGTAAATGTATTGAAGGGTGGTGACAAATTGTCCTAATAGAAGGAGTTTGAACTCCAGTGTAGGTAGACAGGATAGACATCATTCCAACTATAAGAGGACTATATTGTTCAAGCCTCACTTTTCCTTGAGTAGAAAATGAATTTGTATGCAAGAAATATCGTGAAATGGGAAAGGAAGTATTTTATAGTGGCAAAACTAGGCAGATACTATTGTGACCAATGTCATCCAGCTAACATCTCCAGTATGTTAAGCAGAACCATGATTCTGTGTGTAAAATATAAAAAAAGAAGTCTTCGCTTTCATATATTCATCCACAGTAGTATAATACAAGATAAGCTACAGGAAAAAATCAAACACCAAATGGACAGGAAATCTACAAAACATCTAAACAGTACTTTCCAATTTTAAGCATTTAAGGCAAGACTAAGCTTTCAGAAAGTCTATTGACGTCACTAAATAAGCAAGCTAGCAATGCAATAATTTGTTCTGGATGATACACTAGAAGAGGGAATAAAGGTTATAGTTGAAAGTGGTTAAATATAAATAAAACAGTAGATTTTATGAAAGAAATGTACTTAGTTATACAATGTTAGATTCTTAGTTTTATTAAAATAATGTAATTTTTAAGCATAGGAACATATGGTAAATTTTATAAGAAAAGCTAGATATTTTATGTCTATAATTATTTTCAAATAATAATTTTATTGAATAAGATGAAGAGGAGAAAGAGGAGGAGAAGGAAGAGGAGGAGGAAGAAGAGGAGAAGGAGAAGGAGGAGGAAGAGGAGGAAGAGGAAGAGGAGGAAGAAGAGAACAAAGGAGAAAGAGAGGGAGAAAGAAGAGAAGAAAAAAGTATATGAAGGAATTGAATATGGTGGAGGAACAATATAGTGAAGAGGAGGATGGAGGAGAAAAAGAGTAGGGGAACAGGTATAAGAAAGGGAAGGAGGAGAAAGGATATGGGAAATTATACTTGTAACTAATGTCTTTGTCACATATTTTGTAACAAAAATGTCTGTTATTTTATTCTTCTTTGAGAAACAACTTAATAATTCATTAATTAATAATGACTATCTTGGAACCAGAGCAGAGGCAGAAGCAGTAGGGCATTTGCCTTGCACTCACTAACCTAGGACGGACTGTGGTTCAATCCCTGACATCCCATATGTCCTCCATGCCAGGAGTGATTTCTGAGCATTTAGCTAAGAGTAACCCCTGAGCGTCAGTGGGTGTGGCCCCAAAACAAAAAAACAACAAAAAAAATGCCTCTTGCATCAACTGTATTCTGTATTATTGCATTTACATGAAGGTCAATAGTAAGCAAAATTAGATGGTAAATTGGATGTCAGGATGACTGTTACTCTTTAGATGGGTAATTGTGATGAGGAATGATTATTTAAAACATATCTTTCTTGAAAAAATCCTTCTTATTTTGGTGTTGGTTGCATGGGTTATTCTCACTTGGAAAAAAAGTTATCTAATAAAACTATTGGTATATGCTCACTTCCTTTCTGTACATTATACTTAAAATTTCAAACTCTATTTCTAAATATAGATGCCAGAAAAAAAAAAGAGTACAAGCTCAGCATTCATTTAAAGACTGGATGCCACTCTCTTGAAGGTATCAATTTATAACCTACTGATTTCATTAAAACTAACACCAACCTCTCAGAAAGCAAAGTACAATTTAATCCTTTACATGCTTTCTTTTAAAGTCTTCTCAGAAAAAAAATAATTGTCAGTGGATATAGAATCCTCATTCACTGTTTGGGAACTAGCTATCTATTATGATCATTTCCCTGTAACATTAACTATCACATAGTATTTTGACAAGAAACACAAGGGTAAAGACCTTGACAACTAACCACTTCAAGCCAGCTTCATGAGTCTTACCTTTTAAGCCTCAAATATTCTTAAGTGGTTAGTACTAGATTTAGAACAAATAAAACAAAACTCAATTAGAAAAGGGTTACTTGTTTTTCATATTATCTGAGCTGTTCTCAGGATTGTAAGTAGTGACTGAAAATAGTAAATATTGCTACTGTACAGGGAAAAATATACAAGTAGTCTTTGACTCAAAGGCACTACTCACTTCAAGCAGGCTCTCCCATGAGAAATACCTATCAAGTCATTTTAAAATAAATTGGAAAAATAAGTAGAAAAGAGAAGGTGGGAGCAAGAGTTGTGAATGAGTAGTCAGCAAATGAGAAGGTTTTCATTTGAAATTTAAATTGGCAGCTGGCACTATTTCAAATTTCTGCATTTAATATAATTTGAATGGGGTAGAAGATAGTATTGCATTTGAAGAGGCAAAGCAAAGCCTTGAAAGTGAGAAATGTACAAACCTCAGTTATTTCACACAGTTCAATTTACCACACTTGCCTTCACAGCATTTAGAAGAAAATGAGGTGTAGGTATTTTAGATTTTTTTCTCAGCGCTATACAAAAATGATTTAGGTATAAGATTCAAATTATACATAGGGATATAAATTACTAAACAAATAATAGTCACAAGAGGCAAATAAAATGCCTAAATTACGGCTTATTTAAAGGGGAATATTTATAATGTGGAAATTAAACTGGTCTTAAAAGATAGATGCTAATAATAAGGTTATCACACTGGCTAATAGTTAGGAAGGCTAATAATTAGAAAGGTTAATAGTTAGGAAGATAGCAGGAAGGAAATTTAATTAACATAAAAATGTAAATTCCTTTTTATAGATACAAGCATATGTGTTTCATTTCACCAGGAACACTGAGTTTGAACATTTATTACAATATTCAGTCCTTGCGTCACAACAATATCAACACTTCACATACTAGGACTATTAAAATTAGGATGAAAAACAAATAGATATTCAAATCCCCACAGAGAAATATCTTAAGAGCAAGATATTCTGGAAGGCATAGAAAAAAATACAGCCTTTACACAAATCACATTATTTTATAATTTTATATATTAGAAAAAGGAGAAAATAGTTATTGTTCTAAGAGAAATGGTTTTTTCAGTGTCTTGACACAAATAGGAACATTTACTACTGCAATTTTTTTAATGCCAGTAACTGAAATTTAGAAAAGTAAAATAATCTGAAACACAGACAACTATAATAACATTAGAATTAGTTTTAGAGTTAGAATTAGAATTAGCATCTAGTTTTTTGTGAATCTAAAACTCCCTATTTGATACTGTATTATTATTGGCTCTTGATCACTTTTTGAAGAGACTGGCATTCAAAATGCAGGTGATCAAAGTTAGAGAGTTTAGGGTACTTACCTTATGTAGTTAACCCTAATTTGATGCACTGCATGTAAGCACAGAATCAGGAGTTAGCCCTGAACAACTGAATGTCTCACCAAACCAACCAACCAACCAACCAACCAAACATAACAAAACAAAATTAAAGGTGTTAAAACATTCTCAAGAGAATGTTAATATTTAATTAGGGTAAAGGGAAAAAAAACATTGTTTTTTTTTCAGTTTTAATCTCTTCCTAGATAGTTCTTGCAACTATATAGAAAACACAAAAATAATTATAAATGATAGATGTGCAATTATTTCTGAAAGAGAGGGAGGCTGCAAAGTCAGGTCAACCCCAGATTTCTCCTTCAGAGTTTTGGTTGTGAGGTAAACAGAAGTACAATTTTGCGTATCATTTCTACTTGTAAGCTTAGAATCTGACTATTCAGGAGTATTTTTGTGCATCTGCAACATTGAATTTTATTGTAAATATTAAATAAAATATGTAAAAAGGACCACAAACTATGGCTAGACTGCATTGGGCACTTAAATTGTATTCCCATCTCATTTATAAATTTTCTCTCATTATAATGAAAAAAAGACAAGAATTACTTGCATTCTTTTTGGCAAAAATTGCAAAATTATTTCAATTTCTTTCATCATTTGGGTTATGTAAATTGGATTGGTTCTATTTTATTGATTTTTTTTTAGTGCAGATGCTTGGATTGCTCTACATTTTTTATTTATTGCTTAATCATTAAAGACTAAAATATTTAAAGTGGAACTGCTAGTTCATAAACTCTAATTCACTGATTTCAAATTTATACCTGGTTATGGGATGAGATTTTTGTGGTAATGTTTTATGTCTATAATTCAATTTTTCTGATTTTACTTATTAACATAGTGTTAAAAGAGTAAATAAGTTCAATAATCAGTCTTTTACAACTAACTCTTATTTAAAGTGTCAAACTAGAAGACAAATACTTTATGTAAATTAACAAGACATCAAAGAATATAAATTATCAAGTAAACAGTATCTTAAGTACATAAACTGAGAATATAATCATGCATGGGGTTAAAGAAAGAATGTTTTCACAGTTGTGCATAATTTAAAAGGAGAGGGCAAGTATAAATATAGGTAATAAGGGATGAAGATATTTAAACTTTTAAAATATTTAAATGTGGTTTGATTACAACCAAAGCAACATTTCTCTGCCTTATCGTCTGGTATAACTAAATATAGCCCTGCATTCTGGTAGATCAGAGATTTCTCTTCTCAGTGGTTAATTAGCCTCTTGTATTAAAAATAAAATGCATAAATATCACTTCATTAGTAGAATTGTATTCTATTATCTCTCTTTTCTTGATCCAGATTAATTCACAGAACATTTAGAAATATAGTAGTTAAAATGGCATATCTAATGCTAGGTTAGGGATATTGTGTGCCATGAGTCAATAAAAAAAAATAACATCTCCTGAATTTCAGATCAATTGGGCTTCAATTGAAGTAAAATGAATAGACCTCAGATTTGGGGAATTTACTAATTGTCTTATTTTTTCTTTCTGCATATTCTCTTTAGATTTCTTTTCTTATTTAGTCATTGTTTTCCTATCAGGAAATTGGTAATGAGTATTTGTTTCTTATTTCTTTTCTTTCAAGTGAGCCACAAATCTAGAAAAGACAAATGATAATACCTAATTTAATTAATCTATGTCTCTGCTATTCTGGATTTCAAATGTGCTCATAGTAATATAAATATTCAAAGTATGATAGCTCTTGAACAATGAGGAATTTAGTATCCCCCCCAATACTGATTTTCTAACATTCATCAAGACTGTGTACATTCAATATATTGTCCATCTCCCACCACTTTTCCTGAGTTTCATTCATGATGAGAATTCAAGAGCAGAATTCAGAACGACTAAGATCATGCTACCTTTTGGGATGGGGGAAGCTATAGCTCTTGACAAACTGGTGCTAAAGGTAACCAGGTAATCAATCAATGTATTACTGAACACTTAGAGGCAAAGAGGCTGTGATTTGGCACCTCCTTACTATTTAATTGCATTGCTCTTGGTTACCTGTCCCATAGAGCAGATTGTAGGCCCAGATTCTAATATGAATGAATCTCCAATAAGCCTCCAATCTAGTCCTTTACAATAAAATTTTTATTGTTCCCCCAAATGTATAGTACAGCATCAGCAAGAAAGCACTGTGTACTGGAGTCACATAGAGTCAAGGAAACAAGGAGGATCCTCAATCTAATTTTTGAAGACCCGTATTTAATGACTAATTAATGATTGAGTTGAGAGTGACAATTGCTTTTACTTACAATTTACAGTTCATGGGGCTAGACAGATAGCACAGTGCTCATCTTGCACTTGACCTTGGTTCATTACCTGGTATTATTCCCTAAGCATTGAGCATGAGTACAGAGCTTTAAATAGCCCCTAGGCACTGCTGAGAGTGACAGTTACCACCAATAATCACCCCCTTCAAGAAAAAAAGAAGTGGGGGCTGTAGTGATAGCATAGAGTTAGGCCGTTTGCCTTGCACACTGCCTATTGGGGTCGAACTCTGCTTCCAAACCCAGCATCTCATTCCTGAGCCTGCCAGGAGCAATTTCTGAGCACAGATCCCAAAAACTGAAGAAAAAAAAATCCATAATTATTTGGTTCAACTTGAAGGTAGAAGTGAATTTCTGGAAGTAACAATCCTACTTTGTTCCACGATGGAAGGAAACCGACAATTATTTGATGAAAATCACTACCAATTTGGAAAAGGATTGAAAATGAATTGAATAGGGATCATTGAAAACCTATTGATTGTATTGTTTGCCACTGTTTTCGAAACTATTCATTCTTTGCCTCATATTAAATCAAAGGGTCACTGTTGAAAGGGATTTTTTTTTATACTCAGCCACCACTTCTACACCTTTTTCAGAAATAATCCACACTTTTATTCATAAATAAAACCATTCCTTTTTCAGAAATATTTCCATACCACCCATGTATCAGGAAGTCAATTAAAGCAAAAAGACATCATCAGAGTTTTCTGACTCTCTCTACTTTTACAAAATAATCAAATTTATAGTTGGCAAGAACCTGAAGTATAATGAATGCAATTACATTTTTTAAAAAGATGCTCACATTACAAACTACTTTAAAACATGATTTTACTCTTACAAAACATTTGAGATTAAAGCAAGTTTGACAAATCACAGAAATGGTGATTAGTTCACATGAGCCTTCCAAATTAGTTAATAGTAAAGCTTAATTTATCGTTTCAAAACATAGACTTTATTGTTATTTTCTTATTTGATGATTTTTAAATCCTTCTCATACCAATATGAAATAATGGAAATTATATACTAGTGACTCTTGATTTATTTTTTAATTTAAACATATTGCCTTTTTCTAGTGATGCTGTTATTAGAAAATTTGGGAGTAATTAAATTTATTCTTAAATTAGTGTTTGTGTCCCTTTTTAATTCAACAATTCCTTTAATTCTAATATCAAGAGATATGGAACCTCTTTTCACCATCTGCACAATGAGTTCTATCTGCCAGCAACTAGAGTATAAAAACTATCCAATATTGCATGAGTCTCCTTTGTTGTAAGAATCATTTTCTGAGAGTACAAACAGTTTTTAAAGCATTTTTCCTTTATGTAGTAGAATTAATATACATGAAAATACCCAATGCATAAGCATACCATATAACCAGTTACTATAAGATTAACAATCATGGGCCCGGAGAGATAGCACAGCGGCGTTTGCCTTGCAAGCAGCCGATCCAGGACCAAAGGTGGTTGGTTCAAATCCCAGTGTCCCATATGGTCCCCCGTGCCTGGCAGGAGCTATTTCTGAGCAGACAGCCAGGAGTGACCCCTGAGCACTGCCAGGTGTGGCCCAAAAAACAAAAAAAAAAAAAAAAAAGATTAACAATCATATAGTTATTAAGGTGATCAAGAAATTGAGATTATTTTCTTACTAAAGTGAGAGTATAGGTTATCTAATGAAAATCAATTATTTCTCTTACAATATAATATTGAATAATATTAAATAATAATTGAATAATCTTGAATTTTATATTTATTTCCTGGAATAATTCTCATGTGCCACCAAATAATTTTAAACACTTAGCTTGTGATTTTATTTTTTAAACCAAATCAATATCTGTATTAATTTTATGTTTAATTTAGTATATAATTACCTATGTATTTCTGATATTTGTGATAGAATTATTGTACATGGCTATGTTTATGTACTTTAGGTTGAGTATAGACAAACCATGTAGGTAGGGAATCAATTCAGTGCGTTAGGCCATTTGCCTTACACACTGCCTACCCGGGATGAACCCAGGTTCCAACTCAGCATCCCATCCCTGAGCCTGCCAGGAGCAATTTCTGAGCACAGATCCCAAAAGCTGAAGAAAAAAATCCATAATTATTTGGCTCAACTTGAAGGTAGAAGTGAATTTCTGGAAGTAACAATCCTACCTTGTTCCTCGATGGAAGGAAAACTACAATTATTTGATGAAAATCACTACCAATTTGGAAAAGGACTTGGAAATAAATTGAATAGGGATCATTGAAAACCACTCATGGTGGTATTTAGGGGGAACATCCATTATTTGGTGTCATATCTCTACCATCTATATAAAAATCAATTGCTGCAATATTCCTGTGCTTTAAATAGTAGAATAGTATTTCATTACATATATGAATATCTTATCATTTATCAATTTTATTTTTTTCTACCTTGACCATTGTCACTACAATTGGTTCATTTTTTTAAAATATCTTTATTAAAGCACCATGCTTACAAAAATGTTGAGGTTTAGTTATAAAAAACAAACAAACAAAAAATCACCACCCTTCACCAGTGCAACATTTCTACAACTCCCTCCACCCTCATCCCCTGCCTGTATTCAAAACAGGCATTTATTTCTCTCACTCACTACCATTGTTATGGTAGTTGTCAGTGTAGTTATTTCTCTAACTGAACTCACTACTCTTTCTAATAAGTTTCATATTGTAGACCAGACTTTCCAGTTTTTATCTCAATTGTCCCTGTGTATTATTACAATAATGTCTTTTATTTTTCTTAAAACCCATAGATGAGTGAGACTATTCTGTGTCTATCTCTCTCCCTCTGACTTATTTCACTCAGCATAATAGTTTCCATGTCTATCCATGTATAGAAAAATTTCATGACTTCATTTTCTGACAGCTGTATAGTATTCCATTGTATATATGTACCACAGTTTCTTTAGCCACTCATCAGTTGTTGGGCATCTGGGTTGTTTCGAGATTTTGGCTGTGATAAATAGCGCTTTAAATATTACAGGTGTGCAGAAGGCATTTTTGTGTTGTGTTTTTGTTTCTTAGGGAATATCCCTAGGAATAGTATAGATGTATCATATGAAAGCTCAATTTCCAATTTTGAGGAATCTCCATGTTGTTTTCCATAAAGGCTGAACTAGGCAGCATTCCCAGCAACAGTGAATGAAAGTTCCTTTGTCCGCACATCCCTGCCAGCACTGATATTTTGAAGAACACATAGTTAAAAACACTCCATAACATTGAGACTAAAGGCATCTTCAAGAAGGAAAAATCACTGTCCAAACATATTGAAGCAGAGATAAACAAATGAGACTATTTTAAGCTGAGAAGCTTCTGCACCTGAAGAAAATAGTGACTAGGATACAAAGGCTACCCACAGAATGATAGAAGCTATTTACCCAATACCCATCAGATAAGGGACTATTACCTAAGATATACAAGGTACTGACAGAAATTAACAAGAGAAAACATCTAACCCCATCAAAAAATGGGGAGAAGAAATGAACAGATAATTCTTCAAAGAAGAAATACAGATGACCAAAAGACACATGAAAAAATGACCCACATCTCTAGTAATCAAAGAAATGAAAATCAAAACAAGAGTGAGGTACCATCTCAGGCCACAGAGACTGACACACATCACAAAGAATAAGACCAATCAGTGCTGGCAGGGATGTGGTGAGAAAGGAACTGTCATTCACTGCTGGTGGGAATGCCGCCAAATCCAGCCTTTATATTTTAACTATTTTAATAGGTATTTATGTTGCATTATGACTTAGAAATGGTTGGAACTTAGACTATGAAGTATTTAATTATATTAAATATTATCTATGTCTTTTTCAATCAATTATACTACATTATGTCACCTTATGCATTAAAGAGGGAATGCCATTGTCAACATAATGTAATTTTATTAACGATAATAGAGGCCAGAGTGATAGAAAAGTGCTAGGGTATTTGACTTGCATGCGGCTGACCCAGGAGGACCCGCGGGTTAGTTCTCAGCATCCCATATAGTCCTCTGTGCCTTCCAGGATTGATGTCTAAGGACAGTTCCAGGAGTAACCCCTGAGTGCCGCTGGGTGTGACCCCAAAACCTAAAAAATAAATAAAACATATAATATCATTTATTTGGTGTTCCTAAGATTTTAGCAGCACTTAACATAAATTAAACCTGTCACCATGACTTACAAGGTTCTGTAGTGCCTGTTTGCTTAACATTTCTAAAATCTCATCCCCTTAGCTTCTCAGTTTGAAAAAAGTTCTCTCTCTAGTTCTAAAGTCCTAAAAGAGATAAACTAATTTTCGATGTAGGGTAATTGCTTTGCTATTTTTATATGCTGGAAATCTTATATTGTTGCATTAATTATTAATTATAGAATCTTAATAGTGGATGGATAGTGAGGCCTTTCTCTGCCCGGCCCACAGCTGCCACCCCTTCAGGGTCTGTTGGTTCAGGATAATGGCAAGAAAATGATCCACAGCAGTCATATGAAGTTTCAGGAGAAATTCAGCTTTATGACAAGGCCCTAACTGCCATGTGCATATCTCACATGGCTTCTAAGCTAAACTTTTTAAGCAGCATCCTTCAGCTGCCCTCCATAGTCTTGCTCCCTCTGCATTTTGCTGTCTTTGCTCTTCCTTGCTGTATTTGCTTCTTCCCTTCCCCCAGAATTACCAACTAAATATAATTACCAACTACAGACCCCTCCCAGCTGTAAGAGGGTCTCTATCAAGTAAGATAGGCAGGACGTTGAGGGAGTCAACTTCTTTGTTTACAAAAAAAAGGAAAAAATATGAGACAAGGTGACAAAGCTTTTGTTTTTCTGACCTCTGCCATCCAAAGATGAAAATCCTAAGATTTTCCAAAGCAACAGAGTTTTAAGTGTAAGATTAAAATACCAGCCTTTTTTTATAAACAGACTTTTCTGAAAATATACTTGTAGTTTAAAATTCTTAATACTATTTAACCAAGTACTTTTAAACTGGAACATTCTAGTCCCTTTCATTATTCTTCCCTAAATAAAATAACAAGAACATTTCTTGTAATAATACAGTTTGAAAACAAACTGGTAAATAAAGGTACACCATAAAACATTATAGTTATTAGGAAATATTAATTATGAAAAACTGTAAGACACATTTAAAACAGCAAGACAATGATTTCACTAGGATAAAGAGAAACAGTTCAAATGCAGGAGGTTTTAAAAATCAGCTTCTCCATGGGCTTTGCTGGGTTTGTGTTATTTCTCCTTTTTCTTATTTTTTTTTTCATCACCATGTTGTCCATATGCAGATAAGCTGTGGGTGACTCCCCAGGGTGTGTGGGATGGTCACATTATTTTAGCTCCGTGGAACCCCCCGGGCTGCAGCTAGTGCTGAAGCAAGGTGCCTTTATGCAGAGAATGCAGATTTCTGCTGCTGTAGCTGCACATCTGGTAGTTTAAAGCAACTGAAGTCGTCTTAGCCTGAAAGTCGTTCCAAAGCCAAAATCCATGTCAGGTGCTGTTGGTCTCATCTAGATACCAGTCCACCATCAATGAAGCCTTTTCTTTCTGGCCTTTTTCCAATCAGTGACCTCTATAAGTTTCTGCAAATTGGAAGACTGAAGTTCTCGAAAAAAAAAAAAATCACTTTTTTGTAGAAGAAAAGTCAGGTGCCTGGCCTATGGGGAGATGCTCCAAGCTTTCAGATACCCCCTTTTCAAAACTGCCCACTCTGCCACCAGAAGGGGTATCCATCATGTTTAGATCAGGTGCCATGTGGTGCAATGTTTTGGGCTCTTTATTCTCACTCCAGCTGAAGATAGCCAAGATTAAAAATAAGACCAGGGCTCCATTGACCATCATTGCAGAGGTCTTTTTGGGTCCAAGGTTCAAGTCCCTGTTCGGGTGTCAATATGTTGCATTAATTATTAATTAATAAGTCCAAGTGATGCATGGACGTGAGGCCTTTCTCAACCTGGCCCAGTGCCTACAGCCTGATGGGTGTGTAAGTATCAGGGTACTGGCAAGGAAGTGATCCACAGGCAGTCAGTTGAAGTTTTAGGAGACATCCAGCTTTATTACAATGCCCTAACCGTCAGATGCATATTCCTCACATGGTCTTTAAGCAGCCTCTTTCTTGCTCCTGCACCCATCTTGTCTCTCTTCTTTCCTTGCTGTTGTCTGCTTCTCCTCGCTCCCGAAGCCACTCTTAATTATCAACCAAGACCCCTTCTGGCTGCTGGAAGGTCTCACTATCCATATAAGACAGGAATTTGTGGGAGGGATAACACATATTTCCAAGCCTAAATATCTCTTCTGCAGAGTAGAACTTGTCTAACCACTGTTACTTTCTTGCCTCTTCTAGTTTCTCCAGTCTATTCTGTTTGCTATAAATCACATTGTATCACATAAACTTGTCTATATTTATGTGCTTCTTCATTTTGTACCAGCCACCACCAGAATCTCTAATACTTGAGGTGTTTTAATATATTATTTATATAATTAAATAATTGAATAAGCATGATTATAAGTTTACAAAAGAACTATTTTATATCCATATATATACATATTCATGTCTAATTTAATGCTGAGAACAAATACATTTTCAGCAATATTAACATCTTTTTTATTTTCAATAATACTATTATTTTAAATAATTTAACTTAAAATAATGTTTAAACTGAATGAAATTTTGTAGCATAGTTATATTCTTAAAATTTTGGTTTTGTTCTCTCTGGGATGCAAGTGATCAGCAAGAACAATGCCTGATTCTAAGTTTATAAACCTAATTGAAAGAATAACCACCACCCCCCCAAATAAAATAAAACAATATAAATAATAACAATAAATATAAATAATATATAAAACTATAAAATATAATATATTATAAGTATATTATATATTATATAAAATACATAAATGTAATATAATATAAATATAATAATATAAAATATAAATAATAATAAAATGAAACCCAAGAAATCTTGCAAGATATCAAACCAGTTAAAGTGCCAAATTATCTTTCCTGTATTTCCATATAATGATGATTACTTTTTGTATTTTGGGGACCCACACCAGGTGGCACCAAGGAGTTATCTGGCTCTGCTCTCAGAAATTGCTCCTGGCAGGCTCTGGGGAGCATATGGGATGCTGGAGATAGAACCCGGGTCTATCCTGGGCAAGGCAGAGTGCAGAGTGCAAGGCAAATGCCCTACCCCTGAGTGTCCAACTCCAGCCCAATAATGATGATTACTTTTTAAAAATAAATCTTTATATGACCTAATTTGGAAAACAACAAAAACCTAAGTGACTGAAGGAGAGGTACCAGGAAGCAACTGAAGAGGACAATGAAGGATGGGAGAATAAGTTAATAAAATCACTTAGTCTGTCTCAAACATCCCATGACAAGCCAGGGAGAAAGAAAGAAGCTGCAATTCAGAGCTCAGAGCTCAGCTCATCCAGGCTTAAAATGGAGAAACTTTGCTGTATCAGGAGAATAATATGGGCATATGGAGGGGAGAATCACTATAAACCAAGTGATATGGTGGGCAAACAGAGTTTAAAATCAAAGTCTGGGGCATAATCCAAGGAACTGCTAATTTATAAAAGGCAGTTAAATAGATTTCCAGCTAAAGAAAGTACTAAGAGATAAGTAGTAAAATTATACAATTAGCAAGTGTAATGCAATAAGATGTTATACTTATTTGCAACCATGCACCAAATGAGAAATACAAACATACCTTAATAATTAATAATAGAAAGTGGTATAATAGTAATATAAAAATAGTAGAGTATTTCCTACCCTTTTTACAAGTATGTATAGATCAACCATGAATAGACAAAAAGTACTAAATGATAACTAAAACAGTGAATTTAATAGAGATATAGAATATACATATATAAATTATTTTTAAAGGAGTTGTTTGTATTAGGCTATAAATGATATAAATTATATTCATAAGATGACATAAAATTTATCAAAGAGTAAACCATATGCTGGGACTCAAAATTTAGGAATACTGATAGAATATTAAGTTTTGTTTCTAATCATAATGATATTCAATTAAGATTCAGCTACAAAAGAAAATTGAAAAACCATCAAACATGTTGAGAGTAAATAATGTTTCACTGCAACTACTAGGTCAACAAATAAATCAAAGCAGAAATTTAAAAATTAAAATGAAAATTAAAACAGAAGTTAACAGAGCCTTTGAGATGTTACAAAAGTGGTACAAAATGGGAAGTTAGTATACAGTTCTTCATAACAAAAAATGTACAAATTCTTGAATATAGTTGTAAATTGAAAATTAAAAAAAAAACTTACAACAGCTAATTGAATCAAAGTTAATACCGATGCCAGTGGAAGTTCAGGTGATGTATGTGAAGAGGGGAGGAAAGCCAGCTGCTCAAATAGGTCCTTATTTAAATATAAAATATAGTCTAAAGCCCACGTGTTGGGTGAGGCCTCCCTCTGCACTGTACCTTTAGCCCCTTCAGCCAGTGGGTCTGAATATGTAGGATAACAGTGGAGAAATAATTCACAAGAAATCAGTTAAAGTTTCACTGGAGTCAGCTCCATATATTTCCTCAGGACTTTTCTCCACCATGAACCTCTGCACTATGTTTGCCTAACTTGCTGCAGAAGTCCTGCATCCCTAAGCAAAACCTTAGTGGGGTGAGAAAAACCTTCACGGAAGAAAGTGGGTACACAAGGTGGACGAATATGAAATATGAAATTATTCAGACCACACAAAATGCATTGTATGGGGACCCACGTCTATGAGACGAGAGATAAATTTTACTTTTCAGCTGATGACATTTTAAGCACAACTCTGGTATGCAAGTTAATTTCAGGGAAACAAAGGGCAGAGGATCGTTAGGAGGGACAACACAATGGTACGGACCCTAGAATCTACATATCAAATAACTACCCTATGTAGAGCCTGCTAGAGGTAAGGCTAAACATGAGCTGGAGATGTTTTTTGGGTTAGCAAAAAAACAGGTTTTTCAAAAAACAGGAATAGAGAACCCAGTTCTGCAAGCAATGTTTTTACAGTGGCTGGAAAATGGATTTTTTGTGGGACGGAAATTATAGTTTACCATTATGGAGCAGCTAGACCCAGAAAAACAAGTTGCTGGCACCAGGCATACTCGATCTAAGAGTTACAAATAAACTAGCCAGCGGGGAGCTTTTGGCGGGCTTTCTTTGGTACTGAAATTTCTTTGTGACTGCAGGATAGCTAAGGCCGAATTTCTGTAGTAGAAAAGGAGACAAAAGTCAAATAAAAGGAAAAGAGAAATATAATGTCACAGCCATTTCCGAAATATAGCCAGTAATCCACACAAGGGTCAATGATTGACTTTTCCAACGGGCCTTCTGGCAGATATTTCTTGGGAGGAAAATTAGGCACTGCACCAGGAAAGCCAAAAGCCATGTCTGGTGCGTGCTTCCCTAATAAATGGAGACATGCATGCTGCTTGCCTCTACACTAACTCATGTTTTTCGCTTAGAGCTCTGTCTGTCACCCTTACTGGTGCTCCTCTCCCCTTCCCTAGGCAGACTCTCTTTTTCTGTATTCAAACTAGCCCACCCAACCCAGATGTGTGTGGGTCTCATCCAGGTGGGATTAATATCTCAAAACAACAACAACAACAACAAACCCTTAGGTAAAAATGTTGGAAGAAGGGATACGCCACAAGAAGGAATTCTACCTCTTTCTTTCTGACCAACTCTAACAATTAAGCGAAGTGACTGGAGTGATCTAGGACTGTGTGCTTTGCTCTGGCAAAGGAAAGCAAAGTCAGTACTACATTAGAAGTAAATAATAATAAGGAAGTAAATAATAAAAATTAGATGGGAAACAAGTAAAATAAAAAAATAAGGAATCTCTTGATTTTGAGAAAAGATAAACAGATAAACTTTTGATAAGACTTACAAAGAAGAGAGAAAGCTCAAACTAAAATAGAAAGAAAAGAGGAATAGTTATAAAGTTTATATAATTATAAAGGATTATCAATATTATGAAAAACCATATGCCAAAACGTATGACATAGAAACAATGAATAAAATTTTAGATAAAAAACCTTTTAAGATGAAAACATGAATTGATAAAAAACTGGATCAATATAAATATGGAAATTGAAACAGGAATCACACACACACACACACACACACACACACACACACACACACAAAGAATGTATAGTCTATTCCCTTTAGATTCTTTAAATAGTTGAGAAACAAATACCCTGACTATATTTTTATGTGGCCAGCATCATGAAAGTACCCAAACTTAACAAGTACATCAAACATACACACACACAAATAACATTACAAGGTATGTAAAGGTTTTATTTAATTTGAGAACAATGAACAAACAACCTAAGTAACAAACAGAATAAAACTTGAATAAAAATTCTCCTAAGATGACAAACTGATAGATTACAGGCATATGTAAAAATGTGTCTAATGGCCAGTCATTAGGGACATGAAATTAAGACTCGATGTTTACTAGATTTTCTTACTTTAAAAGTATCAGTTGCAAAGAGCAGTGAAATGAAGTAAAGAGAATTCTCGAAATCTTTTGGCAAATGTAAACAACTCATTTTAAAAAATGCTAAAGTTTTTTTTGTAATTAACTGAGAGCTTTTAGGTTGGGAGAAGAGTGATGGTGGATGTGTACTTTTACCAGATAAGGACTGATAAAAGTCAGTGCTGGGGCTAAAAGATAGCTCAAATGGTTAAGTGTATGTTTTGCATTTTGAAGGTCATTGAATCTAAGCACCACTGAGAACAATTTTTAAGCAGGAACAATAGGTATACCCAAATTTCATCATGTGCAGCCCCAAAGCTAAAAACAAAACAAAACAAAGGCAAAGAGAAAAAAAGAGAGAAGAAAAGAAAAAATAGAACCAATCCCCATCTGGTTCAGATTTGTGTTTTTTCCTAATAAAATAAAGAGAAACCCTTGAGTAAATTAGTTTTACTTAGCAAAATTGAGAAAGAACCCCATAATGTAAAAAGAAACAAACAAAATACAAATCTCAAATGTGAATTGATATCCAAAAATCCTGGGGTTTTTTATATAAGCAAAAAGACATTTCTAGAGTACTGTCAATGGAAAAAAGATTTTCAAGTTCTGATGGCAGCCTTCTATATATTATTATGTTCTTTAATTCCAGCTGACATTTTCTCCTTTCCAGGGGCCAAATTTCACCTGGAAGTCTCTGGCTTTAAAGTGTTTATCTGGCCTCAGTTCCTGCATAACAAAAAGAGGTTTAGTTTTTCTGCTGGTAAAAATGTGGCAACAGAGTAACTCTTTTCTTTGGCTTATATCTTGTTTTTATTGCTTCCTCAAATACTTTGCTAAATTTTGGTACTTAGCTGAATACTTCAGAGCTACGATTAGATCCTGCAATTCCAAATTTTGTTTTGTATCTAAGGAATGAAAACATTAACCTTAAAATTTTTGTTTAATCTGATGGTATTTGCAGTTATTTATAATGGCTAAAATTTGGAAGTCGTCAAATTGATCATTGATTATTGGATATGTATGTTTTGTATAAAAATATGACCTAGTTATAAAAAATAAAATGAGATTCTATTATTAATAACATAATGAAAGGCACTTTAGATACATATAGGAAACAAAATAAGTAAGAAGCGGAAAGACAATTATTGGGTAATTTTAGCCAAATGTGCAATCTAAGAGCATACCTTGACAAACAGATGAGAAAAAAAAAATAGACAAACTATGAGCACTGATAACAGATCTAAGCTTACCTAAGGAGAAGAGGGCATATGGAAAAAATAAAGAACAAAATCCATTTAACTGCCATCACTGTCAACTGTCATCCCTTAATTTTATCAGTGTCATTACATTGTTTCTTTTCCACCCTTTGAAAGATAAAACTTAGGCCTCTGATGTACGCTTTTAGATGCTGAAATTTGGCTTCAATATTTTAAAAAGTGTGATAAAAGTAGCAGATGCTAGAAAAACTGTCATTTCAACACAGCAAGTGCTTTTTTGTTTTGCAATAGATAGCGATTTTTAAAAGATTTTGGTGCAAATTATCTTCTTCTATGTGACAATCACTGAATGGGCCAGTTAATTATGTGAATTTAAATCTTCTGAAATGAAACAGGTTGAAAAAGCTGTGGAGGGAAAAAGAAACTAAATTATTGTGGAAAAGATATATATATGTTCATCCTGATTAGAGGCAGTCATATTTCAGCTGGGTGTGCTTCCTTCTGCAAGGTTATTCTCTAACTCAGGCTTTGTAGCTTGCTGGACTTTAGAGACTGTTCACATATTATGTGAGATGCTGGGACTTAAGAATAAGCCTAGCAAGTTCCCATATGACGTAGGACTACTGGTCCAGGATCTATAATCAAAGAACTACTACTTCTTGCAAACCTGCTCTTTTCTTCACAAGTCTCTTAATTTTGAGTCTTTGATCTTTCTCTGATATTTCAAAGATCCACACACTTAGATCTATTCAGTTACACTATAATTCCAACCTCTTTGAAAAGCAGGATTTTCATATATTAAAATGTTCAGAAGACATTTTAACTAGAGACTTTGACAGATCAGTGTATTATCCTTAGGAATTTGCCACCAAGTCTTGCTCCATTCTCTCTATGTCTTGCCACATAGACTTGTCAGACTGAACAAATCAACAAAGGTATCCAAGCCACACTCCAAATAATTAATTTATATCATAAACCAAACGGTGAGGATGATGTCTTTTAAATTAGCATTTTAAAAAGAAGACTTAACATTAAGTTTTGCAAACCATTAATTCAGATTTTGATCTGAAGAATTGTAATGCCATTTCTTCAATTTGTGATCATTCACGTTTTTCTACAAGATCAGTATTTTCAGTTTCTCTTTATCCAACATTTCCTGTGTGCAAATAGATGCTAGTTTCATGTACCTATTTTTTTTTTTAATTCCATGCTGACATCCTCTTTGGAATATCAAGTGTATAAACATGGGTAACACAGAGAGGAATTCTTACCTTGATTTTTTTTCTGAGTCTCTTCTACTAGTAATCTTCAAGTTTGCCACAGTACATTTTTGATGTAATAGATATATTTATCTGTCAAGTTACAGTGCCCAGACATTTTACCCAGAAGACTTACATGGTAATACAGAATCACAGCAGAAAGGACATCATGTTGAAACATAGTCATATTATCTAAGCAAAATGAATATCCCTTGCCTTGTATACATTTTTTATCCTTGGATTTCTCTTTTGAGTCCATTATTTTTTCCCCAGAGATATCTTTTAAGGCAAGAAAAAAAAAACTTAATGCTTTAAGATTTATCTGGAAATTTTATGACACCAAATAGGATAAAGGGAGACTGTGTCTCCCCAACAGACTAAGAACAAAATAGCTTCTCATATTCACATATCCTGTGACTAGAATGTAGGAAACAGAAATTCTACACAATGAAGAAGTAGACTAAGTGAATTGCTATCTTCAAGGTGCTTTTATTAATAAGATGAAAATTGATCTGATAATAAATGAGTAGAGGAAAAATAAAGTTTTTTTTTTTAAATCTAAACATTCATTTATTGGGCACATATGTTCGCTCCAGACTCGAGATCCAAACCAAAAGGACAGCAAGGAGATGAGTCAGAAATTCAAAAGCAGGAGGGGGTTATTACCAGCATGCTGGGTCTGCACCTCTCCCATGTGGTGACAATCTCAGGTAGGATTTGCAAGCCCTTTTATAAGATCAATAAGGCTTCAAGCTAGGGGTAAAACTAGTACATGTTGTATCAGCCAGGTTTAAATGCTTAGCTATAATAGTAGAAGAGGGTCTCAGGTGCCTTCTGGGTGCCCATTACCTTGGTGTGCAGTACCATAAGGTTTAAACCACAAGTCCCTGGGTGTTGTTAGTTTATCTAACTGTCCTGGTACGTGCCCTTAAAGTTTCTGGAACTGGTTGTTCTGGGCCTAGTCCCTTCTTTCACATATCTGAAGCTTGTCATGGCAGTCCTTATGTTTAAAGCAAAATATGGGTTCAGAAGCAAAAGAGTAGCTGTTAATTCTAAACTTACATTCTCTTCGAACACATATACCTTGTGTCATTTCTTCTTCCTCACTTCTGATATCACCATTCTGTCCTCCATTGCTTCCATTGCCACCACCAGACCTCCATAAGCTCAAACTCTGTTACAAATGTCACTACCACCCCCTCTACATTTATCATAACTTCCAGGTCTAAACTGACTGCTGTCCAATACTACCACCACTATCACTCTTCATCTCAGTACCACTCCCACCAATGTCCATTCTTTCAGTTATGTCTTGTGCAATTTGCACCCTGTGTTTTTGGAGAAAAAAATCTCACTAATACTTCAATTGAAAGAAAATAGGTGATCTAATCCACCTGCTCTTTTTACAACAGAATAGAAAATATTTTATTTTTTTCTGAACTTACATGTACAAATCAATTTCCACATTTTTATTATGCTACACTATCAAGAACAAAAGTTCTCAATGGGTGAGGACATCTGGATGCCTGTTATTTCTGCTCTGCTTTGTAACTCTTATGGGAATGTTGCTGGGCTCTACTCAGTTTGCCTTGGGTTATTCTCTTTAGGTTTCCAAAGTGGGATCAGATCTGTTTAAAATAAGCTCTAAAATCCATCCAAAAGAGCAGGATCAAAGAATGTTTCTTCTATTAAAGATAAAAACTTATTTTAATATTTATATATTTACAGATAAGCTTACAAATATTTAACTTTGTAGAATTGTCAGTTGCAGAAATCAGTGATCATTTCTGGGTAATTTCAAGTCAGAAAGTCCAAAACACCTTAGTTAGTAGTTCTTTTAAAGTCTGCATTCCTCTAAAAATATTTGGAGTATCTTTCCTTAAAAAGCATACATGACTCTTTAAAACACATCAAAAGTCCTGTGTTCTCCATCCTCATGGCCTCTTGTACCCTCACTTTCTTTTCCAAAGCCTTCAATGTTGTTGGTTATTTTTTCTGTGTTGTAAACTTTTCAAGAAAAGTGGGAGGCTGTCACATAAGTGAGATGAAAAAGTTTACACTAGCCTCAAAATGAATTGTGACCAAATCTCAGTATTCAGTGAAGAAAAATAATATTCTTAATGTAGTTTTGTCCAATGCCTATAGTAGAATTTCTCCAGTCATATATTGGTTTCCTTAGGGCACCGAAGTTTTCCCTATCATCTATGCAGAATGATGGACATGTGGCATGTGATATAATATGCTAGCCAAGTACAATTAAGTCATGAAAACTGATTACATATAGAAAGCTATTCATTTGCATTTTTAATCTTATGTTTTATAATCACAATACATGATCAAAATTGTTTTGATACTAATTATAAGTTATCTCTGTGTACCTTCTAAATTAAAATAGTCATTGACTATCAGTGAACAAACACTTTGGAAGTAGAATATGATTGTTAAAATAATGTGCAGATGTTAAGGAAGAAATTATTAAAATTAATTTTAGATACATTTGACTCTAAATTCTAACCAAACCGGATGCTAGATATGTGAGCCCTGATAAATTGGCTTCTCTGAGTTTTATTTTTTTACTCTGAAAAACTAACATTAAAATATCTAAATTATCGTCAATTTTTGTAAAGTGCTTGGACGGATTCAAACTTAGTGGGCACTCATTAAGTACCATCTCTTCATACTGTGGTTTCTTTGATGAATTGTTAATTCATTCTTAGAAACACTCTGCCTAAGAAGATGGTTATAACATTGTTTTCTGGAATCCACTATTTTGTATTATCTGCAGTATCCAAATCTTACTTCAAAGGCTTTATGCTTCATTCTCATTTCGAATCTTTGTGAAAGGTCTGGTAAATAACACTCCATGCACTTATTGTCACCTGTGTTTTTGACAGAAATACTATGTCTTTGAGATTCAGATTATTCTTTATTTTAAGACTATTGTGGGAAGGAAAGGGAACATTTCCAACGAATAAAGTTTCTTGATTATGACCTCCTTGCCTTGTTTAATCTAATGCTATTAAATATTTCCTTAGCAATAACAATTGGGATAATAGAGTTATGTTTAATGATTTCATAGTAAATACTGTAGTGCTTATAATGGCATATATGCATAAACTTACATAAATCCTAGATAATTCAAATGCACATATATACATATATATTCGCATACCAAATTGATGCTACCAATAATTCCAAACTCAACTTTCAATAAATGTCAATTCTAAACCTCTACTCTTCAGTTTTCTTGATTAAATCAGACAATTAATATGTATAAAATGCTTATTAATGTCCTCACTTTGCTACGCATTGTAATGTATACGAAGACATTATAACACATCCTTTTCTTTAATGAGTCTTTGAGAAAACATAATAAAATTGTCACAAGTTAAAAACAAGTTATATATCAGAATGGTTGTGATTAGCAGTGATGTGAGCTTTCAGAAGATGTCATGGGTTAATGCTTTATTCTCTTCTGAAAAGAGAAATGGGAATCTCAAAGATAAAATCATTTTTTATGACCTCTTGGTTTTTGTTTGTTTGTTTTTTTTTTTTTTGGTGTTTGGGGCCACACCCGTTTGATACTCAGGGGTTACTCCTGGCTAAGCGCTCAGAAATTGCCCCTGGCTTGGGGGGACCATATGGGACACCGGGGGATTGAACCACGGTCCTTCCTTGGCTAGCGCTTTCAAGGCAGACACCTTACCTCTAGTGCCACCTCACCGGCCCCTTTTTATGACCTCTTAATACCTATTGATATATTTTTCTCTAGATTATACTGTACAATGCCTCATATATGATGTGGAATTTAACATTTTCTAATGTCCATGGGTTCTTTGAGTAAAAAGCATTGTTATTATTTTAAAGTTATGTTTTCTCACCCAACATATTCATGACATTGCTAACATAAATGTTAATAAGACACTTCTGTGGTTATAAAATCTAGATTTATATTTGATATATGTATATAATATTGGTGCTGTATTAAATATAAAAATTCCAGACAATAACCTGTAACAACCTGATATTACTAGATATATTAGGAAAAATTATGTTTCCTTGATGAGGAATTGACATTATGGCAACATAAAGGTTTTTAGTGATGCTTATTTTTTTAAGGGTATATTTTTTTAAATATATTTTTATTTAAGTAACATGATTATAGTTTGGTTGCAGTTACAAACAGAACACCCCTTCACCATTTTAACATACCCCCACCCAATGCCCCCTCCCCCCTTCCCATCACCTGCCCATATTCGAGGCAGGCATTCTATTAGTTATTTGTTTTTAAGTTCAGTAAATTGTTTTTTTCCTTAAAGGATAAGAGTTAAAAAAGAATAATAAAGGTGTGACAGTGGCAATTGCCGTTGTTTGCATAGGCCCAGAAAAATATAGGGAAAACGGAAAAGAAAATCCTTGACCTGATTACAAGAAGGCCTCACCCCGAAGTTTATTGGCATAAGACCAAGTATGGACTCTAGGCATACCAGTCTGTCCAATCCGAGTCATTCTCCATGGTCTTTTTCACACTTTAGCTGTTGTTGATTCAGGTTCCTATATTTAAAGATTCTGGATTCTATGCAGTTCTTTCTTTGAAGTAAGGCTGATGTGGAGCATCCTCTAGTTTCAGTACACCATTAGATGCGGAGTGATCTGTCCTGCAAGCAGGCTGTAGCTGAGTCATTTGAGTATTCAGAGCACTCTTTGGAGTAAGACAATGTCAGAGCAGTGGTTGGTCTTCCCTGGTAGCGGTTTGGATCCTGGTAATATTATAGACAATTGTGGTTGTTTATCCATTGTTCAGGGGTGTATGGACATTGCCCATTCTTCTGAGGCGTAAGCCAATCATTATGCCAATGTTCAGGGTATAAGGCCTAACTGAATTACCAAATTTGTGTTCCCATCTCTATTAGATAAGAACTTGTTTGCATATGTATTATTTTCCCATTTTAATGTGCCTATGCAAAAGAGAAACAATGCCACAAGGTATTGTTGGTGCATCTGGGGGCCAACGAATAAAGTCCAACATTCCCCATAACTTGGTTCAAACATGAATTCTATACAGAGATACTCTTCTACCATTATTGCTTATAAAACATATCTCAATGAGGGAAAAGCAGATAAACAATCAAATAAAAAAAAACAGTGGGCAAAATTGTCACTATATAAGAAGATATTAGAAAAGAGTTATAGATGTTAAGGGAATACATCTGAGATATACAAAGGAGCTACACATGTCCCTTTTGTGTTTTAGAAATAGTCAAGAAGAAAAAAAGAAAACAAAAAAGAAATAGTCAAGAGGGAGGATGTTTTTTGTGAGACACAACTGCGGTCTGTGATTTGGCCAAGCGAAGAGCATATGGAGCCATGTCATCCCAATGTTGCCTGCTGAAAATTCTGGCTCCCCGAGAGGCCTTTGCTTCCTAATTGCTGGAAGCTAGAAATTCATCAGTCCCCACCCCAACTCCTGCAGAAACGGGAAAGCCTGAGGTCTCCTTTAAACTGCTCCTCGCTGGAACCCACTTGCTGGGACCCTGAGATGGAGGCCAGGGGTAACCCTGGGACTGGGAGGAAGGAGAGAGAAGGATATGGTGGGTAGCTGAGACTGCATCTTCCCCTAAGCTTGGCCAGAAAACCTACCGCATGGAGCCATGTCGTCCCTGTGTTGCCTGCTGAAGCTTCAGACTCCCCCCAAAACATTACTGTGAAAGATATACAATCCACCTTGATCAAAATAAAAACCATTGGTGCAAAAAATGGTTAAATGTGGGGTAATAGGAGGTGGGAATGATGAAGTAAAGAAATAAAATAAATTCTGGGCAGTGTTCTGAATATTACAAGCAGATTAAGTACAATGATATTCAAATATTTGCCTATAATTTCCAGTGCGATTTCACTATGGACAGGGTTAGTAAGGAAACATGCCTGGGACTTCTTGAAGCCAGAAATTCCTGTGCTGCAATTCCCCATGCTGACTAAAACTCCCTCCTTCCGGAACTGGGTGGGAAATGGGGAAACCCTAGGGTAACCCTTAAGCTCCTTGTCGGGACCCACCTCAATGGCTTACCCAGGCATGTGGTCCAGGGGGAGCCATGAAGTTCAGAGGTAGGAGGTTGAGGGGTGCTGGCATGACCCAAGTTCCGCACCCCTTCTAGGCCTGGTTAAAAGGCCTTTGGCATGGCAGAGGCCTGCCAAACTCCATGCTGGCAGAAGCTCCCAGCTCTCAGGAGGAAAGATATCCATCAAGAACTGGAAGGCAGGAAGTTCAAGGCCCTCACCCAAACCCTCCCTCTGGAGCTGGATGGGAAATGGGAAAGCCTAGGTAACCCTTAAGCTCCTCATCTGGACCCACCTCAATGGCTTCCCCAGGCATGTGGCCCAGGGGGAGCCCTGGAGATCTGGAGGAAGGAAGTAGAAAGGTGCTGATGCTTATTTTTTTTTAAGGAATGTGATTTAAATAGTTTTTACAATAGATTTGTAGATTTACCATGCTCCTCTCTTACTCTATCTAGACTTGGTAACATAAATTTTTAAGTTTAATTTTTATCATTTGGGTTCCATGCTTACAGAATTGTTGGCCCTAGTGGTTTAGGTATATATAAATGTTTATATTTTTCAGATCTTCATCTGAGTATCCAGTGTCTGGAAAATCTTGTTTTAGCAATTATCCTTCATATTTCCTCACCATCTCACTCTCTTCTCCCTCCCTCCCTCCCTCCCTCCCTCCCTCCCTCCCTCCCTCCCTTCCTTCCTTCCTTCCTTCCTTCCTTCCTTCCTTCCTTCCTTCCTTCCTTCCTTCCTTCCTTCCTTCCTTCCTTCCTTCCTTCCTTCCTTCCAGCGGACAAACCCCACAAAGAATTTATTACATGCTTTTTAGATTCAGAATATCCCAAGAGATTTGTCAAGTGTTTAATCAGGATCATATATGGGGGACAGAAATTAAAACAGTGTCAGACTAAGGTGAGAAACCTGAACAGAAGGATACTTGTGACCTTCTGCTCACTCTAGATAAAGCTCTTGATTAATATGACTTGCGAAATCCCACTTCATCACATGGGAATGTTGCTAGCAGGTGGTAGGGTCAGAGAGTCAAAAGAAAAGTCTGACTTTTAGCATTTGCAATTTTGTCACACAATTTTACTTATAATTTTCTTGTAATCTGAGAGTCAATAAATATTTTACCTAATGATTGATATGAAATTATCTGTACCTCAGACGTATTTATTTCAAAAATATTATTCACATCTGAGTTTTTGAAGGATTGAGCTGAAAGTTGTGGTATAAGGAAAGATAAAAATAACTTCTCATAAAATGCTACAAACAGACGTTTGAGGCTGTTATCAAATTAAAACTTTCAAAAACACCTTTTGTCCCATTACTGAGGGTATCTTCAAAGCAAAATCACTACAATTATCCTAGTATTATTTATATTTAATCAATAGACTTCTTGTAATAGTCTTCTGAAAACTTTGAGTCGAAATAAATAAAGAAAATAGGTGTAATGCTGTAACCTAGGAAGAGCTACAAAATTTGACCTTTGAACTTTAGGTGGCATTTCAGATAATACCAAAATGTATGGAAGATTCATAAACTACGTTTCTATTCACCTTATTATAGTGTTATAAAATCTGAGAGCTACTGAAGTTGTAATCTGGCACACGAAGAATTGAGATTATCTCTGGCCATTTCATTCTTGTGTATGTGTTTGTTTCCTTCCACCTCTAAACTAAAACCAATTATTTTTTATTTTGCTATCTATTTGTTATGAACAAATATATGAGAAGCTATGTCTGTAAACACATATCATGGAATGTTTCAACACTTCAAAATTAAAAATAGATCACACTTAGCTAAAAACCGAAAGTATCTTCATTTCTGAGGCAGAATAAAATCAACTCCTCTTTCAATGGTCCCGGCCTTGCATACTACAGAAATGAACCCCACATACTTTCTTTTTAATTTTGTAAACTAAAACAAAAAATGCTGCTGTTGTTATTGTTGTTGCCACAACAGCTGTGCCCAGGGATTATTCCCAGTTCTACATTCAGGGATTACTCCTGGCAAGGATCATGGGAACATATTCTGTGCATTAAACCTAGGTATGACACATGTAAAGTTATAGCCTTACCCACTATATTTTTCTGACCCCAAAAGTCCTCACATGCTTGCTATTCATACACTGTATTCTATTATATGATCCTCAATGCATGTCCCTGATGTAAAGCTTGAGCTCTGCTTTTCTAATTTTTGGAATCTCTATGTCTCAATTGCTAGATAGTTGATACCTGTCAGGATCTTGTCTCTATAGTTACTTATTAGCACTACTATTGCAGACATAGACAACATATAGGCATATGAATTTAGGTCTGATTTTCTGTTAGAAAAACAGCTGAGGGGCTGGAGCAGTGGCACAAGTGGTAAGGCGTCTGCCTTGCCTGCGCTAGCCTAGGACGGACTGCAGTTTGATCCCCTGGCTTTCCATATGACTCCCAAGCTAGCAGTGATTTCTGAGATCAGAGCCAGGAGTAACCCCTGAGCGTTACCAGGTGTGGCCCTAAAAAGCAAAAGCAAAAACAAAAACAACAACAACAAAAACAGATGATAGGTTATACTCATTCAGGGACATTGCTTTTTTGCTTAATATCATTCTAAAATGTGGAAATATATACTGGTGAAGGACTGAGTTTTGAAACATTATATGACTACAATTCAGTCTTCAACAACTTTATTACTGTGTATCTCATATTTATTTAATTAAAAACTTTTAAATTATTAATTAATTTGAAAATATATTGTTCTATATTTAGATTTTTTGACCATTTTGGTTTTAGATCAGTCTAAGGGTCTTACTCTGAGGTTTATCACCACTCTCATGTTTTTATCCTTTTTTTCTCTATTGTATTGATTTATATTTTTAAATTTTTCTGGCATGCATTTATATATCAATTATATAAATTATATCCATTTGTTTATTGTAGGTGTTAATGTCCATATTAGTATAAATACTTTTCTTAAAGTACTGTCTAGAACAGGGCAGGTATCCAATATATATATTTCTATATATTTTGTTTGTTCATTTTGTTTTGTTTCTGGGCCACACCTGGTGGTTCTCAGGGTTTACTCCTGGCTCTTCGGTCAGAAATTGTTCCTGGCTTGGGGGACCATATGGGACTCCAGGGAGTTCGAACTGCGCTCTGTCCTAGGTTAGCTCAGGCAAGGCAGGCAGATGCCTTACTGCTTGCACCACCGTTCCAGTCGTCCAAAAATATTTTGATGCACTTTTTGTTTGTTTGTTTTGGGGACACACTTGGCTGAATTCAGAGCTTATTTTGGGTTCTATACTTGGGTACCACTTCTGGTCATGCAAAGGCAACCATGTTGACGCTGAAATTGAACCCAGGTTAGCAGTAACAAGGCAAGTACCTTACCTTCTGTACGCCAGCCCTTTACCGCATGCTTGGATAAATAAATTCTATAACTGTTTAACACCTTATATAAATTAAATAAACTAAAATAAATTTCATATTTTAGCAATAGGAAGATATCTTCTTTGGAGACATTTAGAAACTAGAAAAAGTAGGGCCTCCTAAATCATATGATCTGCTTTACATAATCTTTTAAATTAAGACTTCAAAACTGATGAATCTGTGTGAAACAAAGTAATTTTTGTTGTGGGTATCTGATACAATATAAACTATGAATCAATTTTTAATCTATAAAATAAATACATAGATCACTGCAGTACATCAAATGCATAAGTAATTCTATCTCATAACAGCTGTGAGTCATTAAATACTTTGATGAATGAAGACTTTAATGCCAACTTCGATAAGACCAGTCAGTATAAAACTATGAAACCTATCTGTGTCTTAAGTCAAGCACCAATACATGATTTTGAAATTAAGCTGACTACTCTAGAAATAAGGGCCTTTGCCTGCTTTACCATTTTAAATACTCTTTATAATAGAAGATAAAGTTTAATTACATAGTGATAGAGGCATGTCAGACACTATGCTGTAAAGAAACCAATGAATCACACAAAAAGTTAACAAAAGGGAAGTTATTACATAGTGAAGCTATGTAATACTGTTTATCAAGGTGAAAAAATGGCTAAAAAACAATTTGGGAAATGTGAGGGACTTGGTTATGACCACCAATTGTAAGTCACTACAAACCTTTTAGCCAAATGATATGAGGGAGAAATTATATTATCAGAATTCTTTGAAAGTTACGGTCTGGTTAATTTATGTCTCCCAGATCTTAGCTTTTGAAGGAGTTCTAGCCACAGAAAAACATGTTTAGATTTTATTTTTATTTTTTGGTGTTTGAGCCACACCTGGTGACACTCAAGAGTAACTCTGTGAGTTCAGGAATGGCTCCTGGCTGGGGGACCTTAAGGGAAGCTGGGGATCGAATCGAGGTCAATCCTGGGTCAGCGGTGTGCAAGGCAAATGCCCTACAGCTGTGTCATCACTCTGGCTCCTAGATTTTTTTTTATAATTTTAAAAAGAAGTGCATTTTCTTCTTTCATTTCACCAAATCCAAGAAAAAGTCTAATTCTAAACATATATTTAGTCAAGAAAGACCAAGCTTCCCGGGTACCAAATAAGAATACAAACTTATCTGACACCGATTTTATGGAAGATCAAATAAAAACTACTTAATAGATAAGAAAAAAAGGTAAGATTAGGTAAGCAAGTGAAACAAACTGTATGTAAAAAAAAATTTACTTTCCAATTAATTGTATGTGAATATTAATACTACTATGTGAATTTACAAAATATGAATGCAACAGACACATATTGAATGTGAATTCACATATGAATTATAATGTGAATATGAATGTGTATCTACATATTCACAATATGGAAATGCAACAGAAAAAAGTATTTAAAATACTTTATGTGTGCATTTTGAATACTTAAATAAATAATTTAGAATAGCTGTAGAAGCACAGGCAAAGTTGTCTGGCTAAAGGAAAAACTTTATGCTCTATAGCTGGAAAAGAATTACCCAGAATTAAAGTATACTTCTTTTCCAGAGAGGAAGAAACCATTGATTAAAACCCTCAATCACTATTATAACACTGAATTGTCATTATTGCAAAAAGAGAAATGAGGAAGTTCTCATATGCGATATGTGACTGATGACTGATCACAAATAAACAATATGTATTTTTTTTTTATTGTGACCAATGTGAATTATAAGTCCTTCACAGTTATATTTAAGGTACATAGTGACAGTAAATTGGGGCCATTCCCACAGCCAGTGTTTTCCTCCCTGCATCCCTATTCCCCTCATGCTTTCCATATCTCTTCCCTTTGCCCCCTGGACTACTAGTATAACAGGTTTCCCTTTGTATATAACTTGTTGTAGATCTTGATTCTGTTGTAGTTGACTTTGGGTTTGGTATTTAGACCTGATCATTATTTATTTCCACTCAATGTTCATGTGACTGCTCCTGATGACATCTACTCCCCCTACCCCCATAAATTGGGGTTCTAGGGTTCAAGTTCTATGGGTCTGTTGGGTGGGAAAAAAACAGGATGAGTCAGTTAGGAACTCTCAATATCAATTTAAAAGAAGAAAGTGGGACAAAGAAAAAGAAAGCAATGACAAAATATTCAACAGCCACAATAAACAACTACTAAACAACAACAAGAAAGAAAAAAAAAGGAAGAAGGACCGGTATGACAAGATTTTTTGCCCCTTTTTTCTTTATTTGCATAGGCACAGTAAGCATTGGGGAAATTAGAAAGGAAATTCCCTTGGCTTAAGAGATACAGGCTTTCTCCACCCTTGAAGCATACTGTTATGGGAACAACTACATTTTTGGACATGCTCATTATGTTAACAAGCAAAATCAATTATATTTTCACCTAACAAAACAAACATAAAACTAAATTCTATTACATTTTACATTTAAAATATTTGAAACCAGCATTTTAAAACTGTGACCTCAAAGGGCCAGAGTGATATTACAGTGGGTATAGTACTTGCCTAAGGTGCCACTGATCTGGGCTCAATTTTGACATGACATATGGTCCCTTATCAGGAGTGATCATTGAGCTCAGAGCTAGGTAAATATTGAGCTAAACTGCCTAAAACTAAAAACAAACAAACAAACAAATACTATGTCTCTAATAAGTCAATTTATTCTCATGTAATAAAATAAACACAGACAGTACTGATCTTCCTTTTTATGGACTCTATGCTTATCTATACAGCAAATGCCATGCTAATTTTATCAATATTTTCTACCATGTGTTCTATCAATATCACTCCTTATTGTGATGCCCAAGATATTACATAAAATTAAAGTGTAATTCATGGTTCTACATGTTTTGTACTTATTTTCTGGTAACCAATTACTATAAAAATTCATTATAAAATAACTTTTTCCTGTTTATTTTCAGCTAAGCAGCCACAATGCCTAAAAAAAATTGCAAAATCTTGATCCAAGTGGTTGCTAGAGAGAAAGGAAGTATTAGAATATTAACCTTCATAATTTCAGATATACAAAACGTAATTACTGATATTTCCTTTATAACCTTTATAGTTATGATTCAAGCAACTTACGTTGTAAACCTAACATTGAGCTCTTTAAGAATTTACTTACAGAAGAATTCAGAATAAAAAGGAATCACTTTGAAGAACTTTTAATAAATATCTATTTGAAATTTATGTTTATTTTAGTATTAATCTGGCACAATCACTAACACTATGACCTTAGCCATGCCACTTGCCCTTGGTGACCCTCAGTTTTCTCATCTATAAAATGAAAAGGATCAGAAAAGAGGTCCCTAACTGCCATTATCATTCTAACAGACTGTGATTATGAGTCTGTTATCCCTGAAAATATCATGAAAAATAAAAATAAAACTGATTATGTTGAAAATGATCCAACAGTTACAAAGAAATATTTGACATTGTAATCATGAATTCACATCAGTTAGTCTTTTGGCTTTTTAATTTGGGAAGCAGATGCTTGATTGCTTGTTTAAAGCCTGTATTAAAAGCCCAACCCGCCTCTGAAAGCTCAAAATACTTTTAAGCAGGGATGTCAATTACACAATTTTCTAAACCTGGCAGTTTGGTTGAAATTAACCCATGGTATCGTTGAAAGCCTTTTCCTTTTGTGAGCATCTAGCATGTTTCCTATTGCTCTCCTCCTGGGCATCCATTTGTTATCAAAACCAGAAGCACAGTGTAGAATCCAAATTGAAGTTCAGTGTCAGTAGAGGCTACATTTGTACATTTCCCAGAAAAGGAACAACTATTGTCATAGGAGAGGATTAATGTGCAGCCATTTTGGGTCTTTATTATAATCTTTTCTTTAAGAATGAAAGATTGGAATCTTAATGCATTCAATAATCTATGAATTATAAAAGTACGCTATACTGCTTTGACCTTTTCAACATTTGGTAATTTTGATTGAGTGGCCATTCTGAACATGTTCATTTTAAAAGCTCTATTTCTCTGTGGGAAAGTAAAATGCTAGCCAGACTTTGAAAATGCATTCAAACTGAAGCAAGAGTAGTAGTATTTGGTTTAAATTTTCCAGACAGTACTAGTTATTTTTACATAGTTTTTCTCATGTAATTTTCACATCACTAATGTGATAGCATTATTAGATGAAGAAATTGAAGCGCAAGAAATTGGCCACAATACCTCAAAGGTAAAATACAGTAATAGCCCCAGGACTATATAATATAAGATCTCTGCTTTTTTCAGAGAATCTCAGCCCTTACAGTTTTAAGTTTTATGTGCATTTAGTATGCAGTGAACAGATGCAAATTTCCTCAACTGTTTTATTTTAGATAGAACTTTAAGCAATTCTGACCATAAGTACTAGTAGATGAGAGAAACTTTTTTTGTGGCTAGTAGAAAAATAGTAATGAATAAGTGCCATCACCCTAACCCCCAAAGAGAGTAGAGGATATATCAACATGGGGCTAAAGAAAAATACAGAGACACACACAGACACACACAGACACACACACACAGACACACACACACAGAGTCACCCAGAAATGTACAACTTGAGGGCACTAATAATATATTTCTTTTATTTTGAATTTAATAAATCAAAATTGGATTCAAGCATAATGTGGTACTGAAGATTTTATCTAATTTGAGCAGAAAGCGTATTTCTGGAGTTCTTATCTTTTTCTCAAAAAATAAGACGCTATGACCAGAACAAAAGGAACAATAAATATCTCGTTATATCTTTCTTTTTATTAAAATTTATTTTTTAAATTATTTTATAATTATTTAAGCACCATGGTTACAAAATGGTTTATCATTCAGTTTCAGTCATAAAACATACACCACCCTTCGCCAGTGCACATTTCCTGCCACCAGTGTCTCCAGTTACCCTCCTACCCTCCATCTGCCTGACTCTTGGCAGATATTTTACTTCTCTCTCTCTTTTTCTCTTCTTTTTATCTCCTTATTGGGGCTATTACTTACAATATTTTTAATAAAGGGCTATGTATCATGCATATCACTTTATATTCCCTTTTAGCACTTCATTTTTTGTTCAAAGTGATCATTACAGTGGTTCCTTCTCTACCCTAACTGTACTGCTTCATTATTTGTGGCAAGCTTCCTACATCCAGTGCCATGGTACTAATGGTACAAATCTTTATTTTTTCCTGAATATTATTTCCATACTATCTTTATTTCCTCCTTATAACCCACAAATGAGTGACATTATTCCTCTCCATCTGCCTCATTTTCTTTCTCCATCCAAGAATAAACACCTCATGACTTCATTTTTTCTAACAGCTGCATAATATTCCATTATGTAGATGTACCACAGTTTCTTTAGCCACTCATCTGTTCTTGGGTAAATGGATAGTTACCAAGTTATGGATATTGTAAATAGTGCTGTGGTGATCATAAGAATGCAGAGGGCTTTTTCACATGGTGATTGTGGATTCCTAGAATATATCCCTCGAAGTGGTATAGCTGGAACATATAGAAGCTCAAGTTTTAGTTTTTTGAGGAATATCTATATTTTTTTAAAAAAAGACTGAGTCAGTCTTCATTCCATCAGCAGAGATTGAGAGTCTCTTTCTCCCCACATCTCTGCTAGCCTTGGTTGTTTTTGTTTTTTAATGATGTGTGCCAGTCTTTGTGGTGTGAGATGATATATGGTTGCTGTTTTTCTTTTTAATCTCCCCGATTATTAGTGATGTGAAAAATACTTTTGTGTGCCTTTTGGTCACCTGTATTTCTTTGAGGAAATGTCTTTTCATTCCTTATTCCCATAGATGTTTATTCTTGCTAAATTCCCCAACTTTAAATTTCACTCTAAAGCTGTAGTGTTTAAAACAGCATGGCACTGTAATCAAGATAGGTCCTTAGATCAATGAGTATATTTGAATAGACAGACCAACAGGTTTATTGACAATTAATCATTGATAAATGAGCAAGAAATATAAAGTGGAGCAAGGAAAACCCTTTTAAAAAGTGGTTCTGGAAAAATTGGTCAACAACATGAAAAAATGTGAACTCAGACCTCTATTTATGGCATGCCAAAAGGTCAAATCAAAATGGATCAAATACCAAGATATCAAAACTAAAACCATAAATTACATAGCAGAAAGTGTAGGCAGAACAATCTATGACATTGAAACTAAAGGCATCTTCAAGAATGGAATTTCCACTGGCGAAGCAAAGATAAACAAATGAGACTACATTAAATTGAGAAGTTTCTGCAGGTCAAATGAAACAGTGACTAAAATTCAAAGATTCTTTATGGAATGGAAGAAACTATTACCAAATACCCATCAGATGAGGGGTTAAGGTCTAAGAGTTTCAAGGCATAGCTAGGACTATTTTCTTTTTTTTTTGGGGGGGGGGCGGGGAGAGTGGAGTTTCCACTAAATCTGGCTGTGCTGATTGCTTATTGCTACTCCTGGTTCTGTTCTTAGACAATCATATGCAATGCCAGGAATCAAACCAATGTCTTTTCTATGCAAGTCAATCACTTTAATATCAACCTCTCTTTCATTAGCCCTATTTCTTGCCCTCTAGTCTCCTGACACTGCCTCCCATTAACCATATAAACCATATTCCATTGATCAAACTGTTATTTTTCTTTAAATTTTGTGTTGACTTCTAGTAACTCAGAGGAAGAAACAGAGGAAATGAACTGTGAGTAGGAATGTTAACTTTTCCCAATCTAAGGTATAATAGGTCGAAAGATAAGGTTCTGTTCATTTCTTTCAGAAAAGAGTAACTGCTTCTAGTTTGTAATTCTTTTACTTTCCCAAATTATACATATCTGAAATTTTAGTGGAGTTTTAATTAGAGCAACCTGACATGTAAAATGCTGGAATAAAATGAGAATAATAAAATGGAGTCAAATCTATCTGTGTTTATTGATAGACAAATCTAAGTGTTAGGAGTGACAAGGACAGGAAATATTGTCCCTTGTTTTACTGTAAAAAGTTCTAATTCCACACATCTTTAATTACTCAGATAATAGTATATAATTGATTATGAATTTGTATGTAATGTTGGTGGCTGTGTACTTTTGGTCAATTGCATGAAAGATTTATAATATTGATGAGGTTTCAAAATGACAACGTAATGTGTTCTTTTGTTGTTTTCGTTGATTTAGTTCTAAAGAAAGCAAAAAATGATTCCCCTGCGTTAAAGCATAGGCTAAAGCTAATTCTGAAACACTTTCAGACAATTTTCCAAGTTCATAAATTCAGGATATTTGGTATTTTCATATATTTGAAAAAACTGTAGTTTTACATTGATTTTTCTTTAAATAATTAAATATTATAAAGCAACTCATGGAGAATTCACCAGTGAAATGTATTATTTACCTACATTCTTTCTTGTGATGATAAAGATGTTTGCTATAAGTTAACCCTTGTATAAGAGATGTTGCCTTTCAGCATTGTAAAATTAAAATGTATCAATATATAAAGATAAATAAAATTTTAAATGAACAAGAGGACTCTATATTCTCCTTGATCAAGATATGGTAATAGGTATATGGCGCATGTTCTTTGAAAAAAATGTCAAAATCTTGGGGACACTTCTGGAAAACAAATGTCCAGCAAATAAGCCTGAAAACAGAATGATGAACAAAAATATTGCAATCAAGAACTTCTGAGATATGCTTTCTTCTTTCAGCATCAGTGAGCTAATTGGTCGCTATAAAATCTATTTAGTTAGTCTTCAAAAATGAGTGCATGTCTCCCCCATCAAAATAATTTATTCAACAATATAATTTTTTGAAATTTAATATTTGAGTTCTCTGCACAAGCAGACAATTTTTGGAGAGGTGGGAACAGGGAGTTAGAAAGGGAAAATATTAGCTTTCTTTGCTCTTGATAGGAATTATGAGCTTTTGAGTTTGGTTTTCTTCAATTCCTTCCTTCCTTCCTTCCTTCCTTCCTTCCTTCCTTCCTTCCTTCCTTCCTTCCTTCCTTCCTTCCTTCCTTCCTTCCTTCCTTCCTTCCTTCCTCCCTCCCTCCCTCCCCCTTCCTTCCTTCCTTCCTTCCTTCCTTCCTTCCTTCCTTCCTTCCTTCCTTCCTTCCTTCCTTCCTTCCTTCCTTCCTCCCTTCCTCCCTTCCTCCCTTCCTCCCTTCCTCCCTTCCTCCCTTCCTCCCTCCCTCCCTCCCTCCCTCCCTCCCTCCCTCCCTCCTTCCTTCCTTCCTTCCTTCCTTCCTTCCTTCCTTCCTTCCTTCCTTCCTTCCTTCCTTCCTTCCTTCCTTCCTTCCTTTTTTCCGTTCTTTCTTCTCTTTGGTTTTTGGGTCAAATCTGGCAATGTTCAGGGCTATGTGCTCAGAAATTGTTCCTGGCAGGCTCAGGGGCCATATTGGATGCCAGAGTTCAAACTCGGGTCCTTCCCAGGTTGGCCGAGTGCAAGGCAAACACACGAGGGTTGTGCTATTGCTCAAGCCTCAGAGCCTACTTTTTCTTAATTAAAAAGCAAATTATAAGAATTACAGAGATAGTATAGGAATAAGGTACAGGGCTTGCATGGGCTGACTCTGTTTAGACCCCCCTACTACATGGTTCCTTAAGTATCTCAGATTGTGGCCCTGGAGGCCACCACCACTAACAGATGTGGCCTGAGTTGCCACCACTAGCTGTCTATAATAATCACTGGCACCACAGATTTGAGGAGCACTGCATTGAATCATTGGTTTATTTTGCCAAAAATCACTAGGCATGACTCCCGAGCAATCTGAACACTGCTTTTGGAAGACTAATAGAAAGAAAAAGATGTATAGTTTAATAAATTTATAATTTGGAAATTGGTTTTTTGAAATTCTGCCTTGATAAACACAAAAACAGTACTTTCAATGATAAAGTATCCTATGTACACTATTGCTTAACATATATAAATTATAGAGCCAATTAGATTCAGATTTCAGACAGATTGTATCTAAAATTTTAAATTTATCTGAAAGTACAATAAAGACTGAGAAATATCTCAAAGAAGAAATACATGTTTTCAAATTTGGATAAATTAAATTCAGAGAACCCATTTAATAACATGAGTGAATAAGACATGGTTAATATATAATGAAATCATTTTAGCTATTAAAGATATCTAATAACTAAATTTAAATGATGTTTAAAATTGTATTTTAGAGCTTTTAACTGAAAAAAATGTTAAAATAGAGATAAATATGTAGGAGTATCCATGCTTAATAGAACAGCAAATATTTTTCTTTAGAGCCTTAATGAATAGTGCTTTTGCATATGCACTTAGAGAAGGATTTTATTGGCTGCATATTTGTTCTGGTTAATCTCAAACGAGTAAACAAAATTGTTTCAAAAGAAAGTGGCTAGATAAATGATTTTTTCCTGAAATTTATCTTAACATGTTTGTCTCACATGATGAGAAGCTTAATTGAATTGAACAGGCTCTCAAAGTATAAAATTGATTTATTTGGGAAAATACATAGAAATAATTAATAAAAGATGGAAGACTAGATTCTGGGAATATCGCAGAGAATAGGAAGAAGTCTAGGATGTGGTCACTGAGAGATGTGTGATTCTTACTATTATGGCATTAAAACTACCAAATACATTATTAATGTCAACCATATTACAAATATCTTTGTAATAATTATATAGTAATGTGGTTTAGTAGTATTTCAATTACTGAAGTTCTTTGTAAAAAGAAAAAATGTAGAAACTAGTTTGTTTACTGTGATGTGATGAATGAAGAAATTTGTGCACTAATTTGATGAATCTGGGTTACTGAGGATAGAAACACAAGAGTTATGTAGTGTTATATCTTTTATTGTGGATAAAGTCCATCAGCTAGAAAACAACTGCCTACATTCAGTAAACATATTTATAGACAAATATTGCTAGAGGTATCTTAATACCACTTTTTTTTTCTGTATGCACTTAGTGAATTACTTAGTCAACTATTGATTTAAGAATGTGTGTGCTAACAACCTTTTTTTTTTTTTAAGACATTGCTGGTCTTTTTTTTTTTTTTTCTCTTTTTTTCCATAGCTGATGGTTTATGTTTTTGGCTTATTCTTTGTGTATTCTTTTTGTAATTTTGTTGTAATTCCCTCATTGATTTTTGTTTTTATTTTGTTTTGTTTTGCTACCTTTATCTTCTTTTTTCCCTTCCTTCTTCTAAATGTATATTTATAACATCTAGATGAACTCCTAGTTTTTCTCTTTTTGGTTTGCCTTCCCTCTGCCCCCCCCCCCATGGTACCAAGACCAGATAGTCAAATGTTTATTTGGTGGAAACAAAAACTGAACAGACATGAATACCAAATCCAAAGTCAACAACAACAGAATCGATATCCAATCTACAACAAGCTGTACAAGGGAGGAACAGTTGCACTAGCATTACGGGGGTAAAAAATATATTGGTGGTGGGGATGCCCCTCATTCATTGTCACAATGTGCCTCAAATATTACTGTGAAAGAATTGTAATTCACTTTGACCACAATAAAAAATATTTTTTTAAAAAAAGAATGTGTGTGCTAGTCTTTAATATGGTTGAGACTCTCAGCTTATAAAATATTTCTTTTTGCAAAAATGTACATACCTATTTGACTAAGAAATGTATTGAGTGTAGGAGTATAAAATAAAGATTTCAAATTTTGGGAGAGATTGTCTCCAAGGATTCCTGATTTTGGATTTTGGTAAACATTTTTGCCTTTCAATAATCAACATACTACATTATTTGAAACCTCTGGCAACAGATCCTTCAGAAAGAAAAAAAAAATGATCCCATTTCACTATTTTCCTACTTTTCAACAATAAAAAACCTTATTTTTCTCTTTAAAGAAAAAGTCACATTTATTTATTCCTTCTTTAATTTGGGCAGCTAAAATAAAATTCAGTTTTTTCATTTAACTGATATTTCTATATATTTGTGCTATTTCTGGTGAAAAACAGTGTGATCTAATTCTGTGAATAGTTCATTCAGAGACAAAGAGATAGAACATGCAGAATAGCATGTCACTTTTTTTTATAGTGGTCAGATCTACTCAATATCTAGTTACATAGAAAGTTTCATATAACAGGAAAGAACACAAATTATATATATATGTATATATATATAGTGACATAAGATTAAATATAATCAGCCAGTGTTTATTAGCACTTATTTTTGTTATTGTTGCTTATAGAATATATCTTACTAACTTATATATAGCTTATAAGTTATAGATATAACATTAAATGTATCAACATGATTATGTTTCTAGAATTATAAAGACATAAATTAGTTACATCTATGTATACATTATTTATATAATAGTACATATAGACATAACAGTATATTACCCAAAATACATAAATATACACTATATAAATTTATTCACATTTAATGTATATTTTACACACATAAAGTTACAACATATTTATAAATTAACATAATTTTGAAGTAAATAACCATTGAGAATACTAACCAACTTGCTATAGAAACAATATATTTTATCTAGTTTTATAGATTATCTTATAGTTTTAGATGAGGTGATTGATATTCACATAAAATGCCTAAAATAGTGCCTTTTGTGAAAAAGACAGTGAATATCAATGTGATAAATTAAATTACAGTGTCAATACAACAGTACAGAGTTAAGTCTCTTGCTTTGGTTGCATCTGGGAAACATTAGATCCCCAATCCCATAGGGTCCCCTGAACTGAGCCAAGACTGCTCCATGAGCATACAGCAAGGAATAATCCCTGAGCACCACTGGCTATGGCCCATAATCTGGAATAATGAATTTTTAAAAATAGCAGTGAAAATGTATAAATAATCAATCTCATATCTACGAAAATTATTTAAGTATATTCACATATAAAAATCATCAGCAACATTACAAAGTAGATAAGAAGAAGATTTGGTTATTAACTGTATTCATCACATGGTAATCATATTTATTTAAGTCTTTTTGGTTTGGGGCCACATCCAGTGATGCTCAAGATTCATGCCTAGGTGACCGTAATTGTATATCTCTGTCCGATTTCAATTTGTGTGTGTGTTGAGGTGAGGGATGAGATTAGGTAGCAACTGACTATTCTCAGGTCTTATTTCTGGCTAATCACTAAAGGGACCATATGTGGTGTCCAAGGTCAACCTTTACTGACCACTGTGCAAGGCAAACCCCTTCCCACTGTTAAAAATACAACTGCCCCTTATTAACTTTAATATTCACTTAATAATTATAAAAATACCAGTAATAAAACACAGTTCAAGTCATATAGTGTTAAGAAATTGTAGATTATAATGAATAACTTTATTTTTCAGCCTATGGTAAAAAACTTAGACTCTGCAAAGATAATTTTACTAGTTTATAACTCATGAAACCAGAGGTTTATTAAAAAATAGATGATATGATAATAAATACATACATTATGCAGCAGTATAAGGAAAGAACATAAAAACTATTAATAAAAACTAAATAAATCTAAAGTATAATTATTTAGTGTTGCATTATTTCTGCTTTCTCAAATTTTATACTAAATGTTCTTCAATAAAACAAATATTTATAATTAGCCATTGTTAGAACAGGGTTATGCAGTTGTATCCTAAATTTGATCATAGATAATGTTTATAATGCATTTTTGATATAACAATTTTTACAAATATATTGGAGTTCAGTATTTCATATTATGAACAAAACCACTGATGTGAAAATTAGCTTTGGATATTTTATATCTTAGGACCAACTTAAAAATATAGCTACAGGAAGGGAAATAATTATGTTCAAATTCACCAAAACCATGCTTGATTTTTTTGGGAGGAGGTCAATGAAGAATTATATATTTTAATTTAATTATATAAATAGAAATTATAAAAATAAGTATCTCTTTTCAAGATTGTCAATCGTGTTTTAGCCTGAACTTCAAATAGAAAAATGGGTCTTGTAGAAAATAAAAATATATGTTGTAAAAAAATATATATATGTTGTAAATAATTAGGCATTTTTTTATAATTTGAAAACTTAAGCTTATCATAGAGAAGCTCACATACTATTTAAAGGAATTTTAAATTAAAGACAAGAATAGTTTAGCTAAAATATCAGATAATATTTAAAATAGTTTATGAGCAAGAAGACTCATAAAGTGACTTAATTTATGTCCAGATAAGATCTGCTTTCTCCTTCTACTCACTTGAAAAAATTATCTCTAAATCTATGCATATGATTTTATTAGAGGCATAAAGTAAGACTCATTGATACGATATACCCTCATTCTCTTTCTTCTTCCTTACTTAAAAGCATATGTATACTTTCTTTATTTTTAATTCTCCCCATGATTGAATTTATTTCTAAACATTGATTTAGGTAAATTTAAATAAGCCACATCTTTTAGTTTAATTTATTTTTGGTGGTTCAGTTATAATTTATCTAACTTTAATGGAGTTAGGCCTTGCTTACAAAATATTCAAAATTGTTTTGGGAAAACAAGCTGAAACTATTTTTTTCACCATTAAAATTGTTATTTGATGGTATATATTTAACAATATATAAGTGTCTTAGACATTCTTCTAAGCAAAAATATAAGTAGCTCTGCTTTACCTATTGTCAAAGTTTGAAAATCTACATCCCTTTACCTCTTATATTTTAAAATATACACTTGGAAGGGTGAAACCTGATACTCACCACATGCTTTTCAATGCATCTGCCGCCAAAAATCAAGGTTGTCAGTGCTGGGACCAATCACACCCAGAAGAGCCTGAAGAGCCCACATGAACTGAGGTGAGATGGCCTTGCCCATGAAGGGCAGAGCCAGAGGAGCCAGGCCTTTCTGCTTCCCTCCATAGCAATGAACATCTCCTCATTAATGAACTCTAGAACAACACACAGAAAACATTCACACTACAGTGTGACAATGGGTAAAATGTAGGCCAACACAATGCATAGAGAATGAAGATGGCAGCTCCAATGACCTGGAAAATGCCAACCATCTTTTTAACCTCTTCAATAAGGAGTTTAGAGATGAAATATGGAGGATCCTCATAGAGCTCAAAGAAAGCATGGATCAAACCAAACAATCACAAATAAGAATCAAGAGGATATAAAAATAGAAATGAGAAAACTTCAAACTGAAATAATAGGACTGAAAAATTGGTAGTGGAAATGGAAACCTCACTGGAAAGCTTCGCCAATAGAGTAACAACAGTTGAGGACCGAATAAGTCACCTGAAAAATGAGATGCATAACAACTCCATACAACAAAAGAGAATGAAAAAGAGCCTTAAATAATAAAACAATGGAAAAAAATCATCAATTGATGTGAACAGATGAGAATAAAAGTCTTTGATAAACTAAAAAGAAACAATGTAAGTCATTGGAATCCCAGAGACCATGGAAGGAAATACAGAGGAATCAGCAGTCAAGGACATCATTTCAGAGAAACTCCTGGAGCTAAAGAGGGCAAGCAACCAAAAGTTGCCCAAAGAGTACCAACTAAAAGAGATCTGAAAAAACACATCAAAACACAATTTAGTCACAATAAATAAGCTGATAGATAGGGGCCAAATACTGAGAGCAGCAAGATCAAAAAGGAAAATAACATTTAATAGAGCATTCTTTAGAATTACTGAAGATCTGTCACAAGAGATTCTCATGGCCAAAGGGTGTGATGGGATAAAGTGAAAAAACTCAATGAAATTAATGATTCATCTAAAATAATAATTTACCTAGCCAGAATCACATTCAGGTTGGAAGGAAGCATACATAGATTCGTTGATAAACAACAACTCAAAATTTTTACAGATTCAAAACAGCCTTTAAAGACAAAATTAATGGTCTACTTTTAGACATAACAAACAGACTCACCAAACTTCTACACAAAGATGACAGTAAAACCCATGACAATTATTCTTCTCAACTTCAATGGACTAAATGCACCAGTTAAGAGACACAGAGTGGGAAAAACTAATCAAAGGCTGAATCCTACATGCTGCTGCCTATACAAAACACATATGATTAGTCAGAACAAATATAGACTCAAAATCAAAAGTTGGAGCACAATAATCCAAGCAAACTACTTCCTTAAAAAGCTGGAGTGGTCATATTAATATCAGATGACACAAACTTTAGACAAAAAAAATTGATAAGGGACAAAGATGGGCATTTCATAATAATCAAGGGATATGTATAACAGGAAGAAATCACACTCCTAAACATATACACACCCACTGAGGGATCAGCAAAATATTTAAAACAATTCGTTGACAAATCTGAAAGAAGATATTAATAGCAACACAATAATAGTGTTGGACCTCAACATTACCCTGTCACCCTTTGATAGGTCAACCAGGATGAAACCTAACAAGAACATACTAGCTCTAAAAGGAGAAATGGAAGAAAGTGGACTACTAGATAGTAGTAGTTTTCACTCCCTGAAAACTGGATACACATTCTTCTTCAGTGCACATGAATCCAGGATAACCCACATGTGTGGCCCCAACAATATACTGCCATAAAATAAAGAGGATAAAAATTGTACAAATTGCCTTCTTAGATCACTTCACTGAACTACAAAAAGACACAGAGGAAAAGCTTTAACACCTAGGGAAATAAAACAACTTACTACTGAACAATCAGATGTCAAAGATAAAATTTAAAAAAAAACTCAAGATATTCCTGAAAACAAATGCAAAAAAAAGACACAAATTACCAAAATTTGTGTGACACAACAAAAGTGTACTAAGAGGAAAATTTATAGCTTTAAATGCACACATAAGAAAGGAAGAAAGGGCCTACATATAATACTTAACAACACAACTTATAAGACTAAAATGTAATCAACAAAATGAACCAAAAATAGGTAAGCAGAAGGAAATAACAAATCTTAGAGCAGAAATTAATGAAGTGGAAATTCAAAGAAAAATTTAAAAGATCAATGAAAGCAATAGTTGGTTCTTTGAAAAAATAAACGAGATTGATAAACCACTAGCAAAACTCACAAAGGGACAAAGAGGAACTTAATAAACTGAATCAGAAATGAAAAGAGAAATCCCTACAGATACTACAGGTATTAAAAGGGTAATTAGAGACTACTTTGAGAAAATTTATGCCACAGAAACATGAGGATCTGGAAGAAATGGATATATTCTTGTTCTCTTATAAACTTCCACTGAACCAGAATGATTTAGCATATTTAAATAGACAATTCTCTATTGAGAATATCAAAATGGTCATCAAAAGTCTTCCCAAAAACAAAAGCCCTGGCCCAGATGAATTCACTAATGAATTACTTCAAACTTTTCAAGAGGACCTACTCCCAATCTATTTCAGGCTCTTCCAGGAAATTTAAGAAACAGAAATACTACCAAATATTTTTTATGAAGGTAAAATCACCCTGATACCAAAACCAGACAGAAATGGAAAAAAAGAATCAAACTACAGACCAACATCTCTGATGATCAGAGATGCAAATATCCTCAACAATATCCTAGCAAATAGGATCCAATGCCTCATCAAGGTCATACACCATGACCAAGTAGGTTTTATTCCAGGGATGCATGGAGGGCTTAACATACACAAATCAATCAACATAATACATCTAATAAACAAAAGAAAAATAAAAAAACATATCATCATAACAGTAAATGCAGAGAAATAATTTGATAAGGTTCAGCACCCATTCCTGATAAAAACTCTCAGCAAGATGGGAATGTAAGAAACTTTTCTCAATATAGTTGAGGTCCTTTACCACAAGCCAATGGCAAGTATTATACTCAATAGTGATGAATTAAAAGCCTTTCTTCTAAAATCTGGTACAAGGGCTGGAGCAGTGGTGCAGTGGTAGGGCATTTGACTTGTATGTGGCGGAAGTACCGCGGTTTAATTCCCCAGCGTCCCATATGGTCCCACATGCAAGGAGCGATATCTGAGCACATGTCCAAGAGTAACCCCTGAGCATCACAGGGTGTGGCTCAAAAACTAAAACTAAAACCAAAATAAAATAAAATCTGGTACAGACAAGGCTGCCCCTCTTACCAGTCCTATATAACATAGTATTGGAAATACTTGCCATGGTTATTAGGAAAGAAAATGATATCAAGGACATCCAGATAGGAAAGGAAAAAATGTCAAATTCTCACTCTTTGCAGGTCTTATGCTGCTGTATTTAGAAATCCCTATAGTCTCTACCAGAAATCTTCTAGAAATAATCTATTCATATAGAAAATTGGCAGGCTACAAAATTAAAATGCAAAAATCAATGACTTTCTTATGCATAAATAATGATAGATAAGAAATAGACACTTATAAAAGCAATCCCATTCACTTTGGTGCCATATAAACTCAAGTACCTTGGAGTTGGTAGGAGCTATACAAAGAAAACTACAAAACACTGCTTCAAGAAATGAAACAGGATATAAAGAAATGGAGACAGATACCCTCTTCATGGATTGGGATTTTTAACATAATTAAAATGGCAATATTACCCCAAGCATTGTATATATTTAATGTTATGCCTCTAAAGACACCCATGACATTATTCAAAGAAGTGGACCAAACAATCTTGAATTTCATTTGGACCAATAAACTCCACACATAGCTAAAGCAACCCTAAGGAAAAAAAAGTTGGGAAACATCACTTTCACCAACATTAAATTCAAATTAATAATCTTTAAAATATCATGGCATTGGAGTAAAGACAGACCCTAAGATCAGTGGAACAGTAATCAGAGAATGTTCCCAAACATACAATCAATTAATCTTTGATAAAGGAGCAAGAAATGCAAAATGGAGCAGGGAAAGCTTTAACAATTGGTGTTGGTATGACTGGTTAGCCACATGCAAAATAGCACATTTGGACCTCCATCTAAAACTGTGAAAAAAGTCAAATCCAAATGGATTAAAGATCTTTATATCAGACTCGGAACCATAATGTATATAGAACATGTAGGTAAAACACTGCATGACATTGACAAAGCATCTTCAAGGAGGAAACAGAACTGTCCAAACAAGTGAAAGGAGAAGTAAACAAATGGGGCTTTGTTACACTGAGAAGCTTCTGAGCTTCAAAGGAAATAGAGATTAAGATACAATGGTCACCTGCTGAATGGGAGAAATATTCACCCAATACCCATCAAATAATGGGCTATTATCTAAGGTAAAAAGGTACTGATAGAACTTAACAAGAAAAAAAATTATCTAACCCCATCAAAAAATGGGCTTCCTCAAAGAAGAAATACTGATGGCCAAAAGGCACATGAAAAAAATGGTTCACATCACTAGTCATCAGGGAGATACAAATCAAAACAACCATCATGCCACAGGACTGACATACATCTCAAAAAACAAGAACAATCAGTGCTGACATAAATGTGTGGAGAAAGGAACTCTTATTCTTAGTTGGTGGGAATGCCATCTAGATCATCCTTTATGGAAAACAATATGGAGATTCCTCCAAAAACTGGAAATTGAATTTCCATATGGTCCACCTATACCACCCCTGGTGATATATCCTACAAACACAAAAACACAACACAAAAATACCTTCTGCATTGCCATCTTCATTGCAGCACTATTTACAATAGCCAGAATCTTGAAACAACCCAGATACCAAATAGCAATAATTAAACAACTAATAAACAAATAAATGGCTAAGAAAATAAATAAACAACAAATAAATGGCTAAAGAAACTATTGTACATATACACAGTGGAGTACTATGCAACTAAAAGGAAAACAAATTCATGAAATTTTATTATAAATAGATGGACATTGAAACTGTTATGCGAGTGAAATAAGTCAGAGAAATTGAGAGACAATCTTCACAGCAAATTTAACTTTAATGTAGCAATGTTAGTTTGATTGACATAATTACTTTTATCCAAAAATACAAAATTATTTGTTTATAAGTTAGTATAACGGAGAAAATACTGCTTTCTAGTTTAAAGACATAGTTAGAACCTCATGGAAAGCAATTTATTATTTTGTGGCTTATACCTTAAGGTAGAAGGTTATGAGGTCTTAGGCTATTTTCATGATATTGAATAGAGGAGCATGGTGATAGGACTAGTCCTATGTCACATCTCTACTCCTGGAGTTACAATCCTGGATCCTTAAGCAATATTTAAAATTAAAATCATTATCTAATATATGCCTGTGAGAATAATTAAGAGGAACAACAAAAATGCAATATTAAAATAACTCTAGCCCCATCAAAAGTGACATAATAATTGGGGCCAGAGAGATAGCATGGAGGTAACGCATTTGCCTTTCATGCAGTAGGTTGGTGGTTCGAATCCCAGCATCCCATATAGTCCCTTGAGCCTGCCAGGAGCGACTTCTAAGCATAGATCCAGGAGTAAGCCCTGAGTGCTGCTGGGTGTGACCCCAAAACAACAACAAAAAAGTGACATTAATAAATATTAGAAAGTGTATTTTTATTTTCTAAGATATTATACTTACAAACCTAAATGTTATACTTAGATTATTAGATTTTACCTTAGAAACAAAATCAAAGTGGGCATATATGCATGTATCTGGTATAGGTACATACTTTCATGACTATAAATTTATAAACTCATATGTATGGACACAACATTTTCTAATATATATGTATTATATATAAATGTATATAATTTATATAAATGTAAATATAATTGTATTCATTACAATAAAAGTACCATATTACAGGTTGTAAAAATAAGTCTTTTTGTTTATAAAATTGTGACTTTTATTTTTCCAATCAGTCTGTACATTTTATAATACTACCATATTATTCTTTTATTTCTAAGCCTAATTAAATAAAATTAGAATTTATAATACTGGGCCGGCCCTGGCAACTCGGGCCCTGGGGGGGGGCAGGCGGAGGAGGGAAGCCCCTCCCCTATATATATTCAACCCCCTGTTTTGTTTGCTAGTAATACTATTTTTCAAAGCCGCGCGGGCACATTTGCGCCCGCGCAACAAATGTACTTTTTAAGCATTATCCAAAAACGTTCCTGATACTAGACTGTTCCTAGGAATAGAATCAGGATGCCCAAGATTCTGATAAAACACTCAAATTGACCTTCATTGTCTAGTCTTTTATGTATTGCCTCTCCCCTCACCCCTTTATCTCTCCTACCTCCTCAAACCCAAAATCTGATCCATTATCTTCCCCTTATTCAACCGTCCTTATCCTCAGTTCCTGATTGGGTAGACACCAAGACTGACCTTCTGCTCCAACACCACCATCCAGCTCCTCATTGAATGACACCCTCTCGGTCCTCAGCTCATGCCTATACAAACAACTACAACCTGTTGACCCATGCTTGGTGGCCACTCATGCCCCCATCAAACTATGGACTGTTGCATGATACCGGAATCAGCTTCAGCATAACCCCTAGTTCAAGGACAATATAGGGTTCTGTAATGCCACAAAATATGTCTCAAACTCAACTGTCACCTATTGTCTTCAAATACACTTGTTTTCTTTCTTTTTTTCTTTTTAAAGCATAAAAGGGTCACATGCATCGCTTTTGTATATCTCAGATGTATTTCCTTACATCTATAACTCTTTTCAAATATCCTCATATAGTGACAATTTTGCCCACTAGATTAGTTATTTGATTGTTTGATTTTTCCTCCTGTGAGATCTGTTTTATAAACAATACTGGTAGAAGAGTAACTCTGTATAGATTTCATGTTTATACCAAGTTACAGGAAATGTTGGACTTTATTCATTGGCCCCCAGATGCACCAACATCTTGTGGCATTGCTTCTCTTTTGCATAGGCACATTAAAATGGGAAAATAATACATATGCAAACAAGTTTTTATCTAATAGAGATGGGAACACAAATTTGGTAATGTAATTAGGCCTTTTACCCTGAATATTGGCATAATGATTTGGCTCAGGTCTCAGAAGAATGGGCATCGCCCACACACACCTGAACTATGGAAACAACCACAATTGTCTTTAATATTTTCAGGATCCAAACCTCTACCAAAGAAGACCTACCACTGCTTTGGCATTGACTTACTCCAAAAAGTACTCCCAACACCCAGGCGACTCAGCAACAGTCTGCATGCAGGGCAGATTGCTCTGCATTTAATGATATGCTGAAACTAGAGGATGCTCCACATCAGCCTGACATCGACGAAAGAAATGCACAGAATCCAGAGTCTTTAAATATAAAAGTCTAATACCAACTATAGCTAAACTGTGCAAAAGTTTCACTGGGACCTTGAGAATGACTGGAGTTGGATAGACTGGTATGCCTGGAACCCAGAGTCTGTCATAATTATGCCAATAAACTTCTGGGGTGAGGCCTTTTTGTAATCAGGTCAAGGACTTTTTTTCATTTTCTCCATTTTTCTGGACCTATGCAAACATTGGCGATTGCCACTATCACACTTTTACTATATATATTTTTTACTCTTATCCTTTAAGGAAAAAAAATACAAATTACTGAACTTAAAAACAAATTACTATAGTAGAATGCCTGTCTCGAATACAAGTAGGGGATAGGAAAGGGGGAGGGGGTAATGTTGCACTGGTGAAGGGGGGTGTTCTGGTTATGACTGTAACCCAAATATGATCATGTTACTTAAATAAAAATATATTTAATAAAAAAAGAATTTATAATACTGAATATAAGTGTTGCAGTAATACATTCAAAATAAAGAATTCTTAAAGAATACAAATGTAACAAAATAAAAACTTCTCAAAGAATTGAAATAAATGAACCAAAATTATTCTTGCCTGAATATTTATTTTAAACCTAAGTAAGTTTAGAGGATGATCACATTTTACTTAATTTTTTTCCTTAGTAAATAACCTTTACTATTGTTAAGATATTTCTCAGGAATACATACACATATATATGTATATATATGTGTGTGTGTATGTGTATATATATATATGCGTTACTTCTGGCTCTGTGTGCAGAAATTGCTCCTGGCAGATTTGGGAAACCATCTGGGATGCCAGGAATTGAACCGGGGTTCATTCTGGGTTGTCTGTGTAGAAGGCAAATGCCCTACTGCTGTGCAATCTCTTTGGCACACAAAATATATTTTATTAGCAATGATAATTCCTCTTAAAATTAAATAAACTAAGGACAGCTTGAAAATGAGCATAATTTTTCTTTTTCTAACAGAGCATTAGATAGCAAGGAACATTTATTGCCATAATTTTGTCACAGAAATCATGTTGCTCGTAGTATGATCTTCAGCGCTATGCAATTCTAGACATCCCTTGGATGCTCCTTAACAAATGAGAATAATTTTTCTCTTTATAGAATTACATTCCTATGAATACCATATAATGATATTATACATATAACATATTTACAGCCTGACGTTATATATATAGTAATGATATCTGAGACTGAACAACATAAGGGAGGGAATTAATATATTTGGAATCACAAATTATCTAATGTCCACATGCAAGAAATTTCAGTGGTATGTTGTGAAATTTTTCATTTTAGTGACACAGAAGCATTCTATGATTCTGTCAAAGCAAGCGATTATTTTGTTCATCTGCTTTTGGTTGATATATATGTTGTTTACATATAGATATATATGTTTATTATTGTTTCTTCATATAACCACAAAATATATACATGTTACTTTTTATTTTCTTATTTTGGTTACCAGACCATTTTATATATGTAAGGCAATAGCTACATATCATAGTTCAAGCCCCTCAATTTTTATTGAAATATATTAATTGAATAATAAAAACTTTCTTTTAGAAATGCATTGTCTCAGTTCTTGCTGATTTTTACTATGGCAAGATAATCACAATTTCAAAATCCGTCTACTTTCAGCAGTCTTGAAATTCTTAGTCACTAAGAGCTGATTTATCATTATTAAATAGTGTAAAAAAGAAGCAGATTAACCTTTATTTGCAAGATAGAAAAGTTAACAATAAAACCATTGTGAGTTCTCTTATCAATTTAACAAATATAAATTCATGTCATATTCCAGCAGGCTATTAAAAATTGTGTAAAATAATTTGTAAATAATGAGTAATTTTATGGTCCACAAAAAGAAAATATGTATGTATGCATATATACAAGACAGAACAAACACATGCACACATATAGACACATACATAGATACATGTAAAATGAGTATCATTTTTTTTTTTTTTGGTTTTTGGGGCCACACCCGGCGGTGCTCAGGGGTTACTCCTGGCTATCTGCTTAGAAATAGCTCCTGGCAGTCACGGGGACCACATGGGATGCTGGGATTCGGACCAACCACCTTGGGTCATGGGTCGGTTGCTTGCAAGGCAAACACTGCTGTGCTATCTCTCCGGTCCGAATATCAGTTTTTGATAATGTAGAAATTCTCTTACTTTAAAGCCTCGAGTACCCTCTTCACTTAGGGACTATTAGTCGTATTTTAGTTTTCAAGTTAGTGTTTTGGGTTTTTTTTAAAGAATGACTTCAGTAATGGAGAATGGTTTCTTTTTTGTTTGATATATAAAGAAAGATAAGGGATAAAAAAAAAAACTTGTGTTCAATAAGAACTACCATAAGAGGGGTTTGTGGACACTAGGACAGTGGTAAAGAGAAGTGGATACACTGGTGGAGGGTGTGGTGCTGGCATGTATCATGTGTAAAATACTATTGATAATAGTTCTGTAAACCCAGTGCCTAAATAATGAAACAAAAATGTTTGCCATACCTTGCAGTGCTCAGGGCTCGCTTCTAGATCTGAGATCAGAGATCTCTTCTGGAGGACTTGGGGGCCATCTGGGATGCAAGAGATCAAACCCAGGTTAATTGCATGCAAGTTATACACCCTAACGCTGTACTATTTCCCAGCCACAATAATAAAAATAATTAAAAAAAATAATGACTGTTCCTTAACTACCACTAAAGTGCTCAAAACCTTGCACCACTGTCTTTTCTCAATTCTTACTAGTCCATCTACCTTTCCCCAACCTCAACCAATACCCATGGTGGGTAACCTCATAGTCAAACTGTAAAAAAAAAAATGATCTTCATTTTTCCCATGTCATTGCCATTTTTTTTCTATATATATCACATGTGTAAGATCAGTATGCATAGAACACATTTGAAGAAGAAAACAAAAATGTGCCCTTCTCCCTCCCTCTGAATTACTTTGCTTAGCATAATCCCCCTATAGCATTTCACATTATTGCTCTATTGGTAACATATGGTACATTATGATACTGTGAACTTTTTATTATTGTGACAATTATTCAGATGGCCTTATTGAGGGCAGAGTTTATCTCACCCACAACAACAATTATAGAGTACTAGAAGTATTAAGCATTTAAAAATATTTGTGAACCCATAAATGCAGTTCAGTAATTTGGATACTTCAATTTAAAATGTTAAGTGCTTTCACTGCACTTCTCTGAAGACCAGTTTTATTTTTCCTCTCTTCTATTAAAAGAGTTGCCTATCTTATAAACAAGTGGAGAAACTGAGTAGCTAAGTACTTATGTGATAGATTAGGCTAATCCATTTTGAGTCAGTACCCCAGTAACTGTTACGTTAGTTAATACTTCTTTCTCATTTACTATCTCACCAACATTATTGATGGAGACAATTTTACAAATATTTACCACAGTATCCCAAATGCATTATTTTCCAAGTCTCTAATACAAATTTCCTCTACTTAATACTAAAATAATTGCCACCTATTATAGATTCAGGATAAAACTTTGGTCCATTTAGGTAAGTATTAAATTATGTTTTAAGAAAGAAAAAGATATGCTATGGTAGTAATTAATACTAAACTCTTACTAGCATAACAAACTTAAGGTTAAAATCTTGACAATAAAAATCAAGTGAATTTATATCTGAATCAACATCAGATCAGATGTCACAAGTGTTCAAATTAAAAAATTGATCATAGGATCACCTGCTTGAGAAGAGAAAGGTTATACATCATATGGAGTACTTTAATTTCTGTTTTTTTTATTTTTATTTAGATATTATGTTTTACATACTTATTTATAATGGGTTTTCAGGTGTTCATTGGTCTCTTACCAGTTTCATCATCCCTCCATTGATTTCTTACTCCAGTTTTCTCTCACCATTCTAACTTCTTTTTTTATATATTTTATTTAAACACCTTGATTACATACAAGATTTTGTTTGGGTTTCAGTCATGTAAAGAACACCACCCATCACCAGTGCAACGTTCCCATCACCAATGTCCCAAATCTCCCTCCTCCCCACCCGACCCCCGCCTGTACTCTAGACAGGCTTTCCATTTCTCTCATACATTCTCATTATTAGGACAGTTCAAAATGTAGTTATTTCTCTAACTAAACTCATCACTCTTTGTGGTGAGCTTCCTGAGGTGAGCTGGAACTTCCAGCTCTTTTCTCTTTTGTGTCTGAAAATTATTATTGCACGAATGTCTTTCATTTTTCTTAAAACCCATAGATGAGTGAGACCATTCTGCATTTTTTCTCTCTCTCTGACTTATTTCACTCAGCATAATAGATTCCGTGTACATCCATGTATAGGAAAATTTCATGTCTTCATCTCTCCTGACAGCTGCATAATATTCCATTGTGTATATGTACCACAGTTTCTTTAGCCATTCATCTGTTGAAGGGCATCTTTGTTCTTTCCAGAGTCTTGCTATTGTAAATAGTGCTGCAATAAATATAGGTATAAGGAAGGGGTTTTTGTATTATATTTTTGTATTCCTAGGGTATATTCCTAGGAGTGGTATAGCTGGATCATATGGGAGCTCGATTTCCAGTTTTTGGAGGAATCTCCATATCGCTTTCCATAAAGGTTGAACTAGACAGCATTCCCACCAGCAGTGGATAAGAGTTCCTTTCTCTCCACATCTCCGCCAACACTGTTTATTCTCATTCTTTGTGATGTGTGTCATTCTCTGTGGTGTGAGGTGGTACCTCACAGTTGTTTTGATTTGCATCTCCCTGATGATTAGTGATGTGGAGCATTTTTTCATGTGTCTTTTGGCCATTTGTATTTCTTCTTTGTCAAAGTGTCTGTCCATTTCTTCTCCCCATTTTTTGATGGGATTAGATGTGTTTTTTTTTTCCTTGTAAATTTCTGTCAGTGCCTATTAAGCTGAGAAGCTTCTGCACCTCAAAGGAAATAACGCCCAGGATACAAGAGCCACCCACTGAGTGGGAGAAACTTCACCATTCTAACTTCTTATATGTTTCATCATTTTATTTTAGGACCCATACTGTGGTTCTAGTGACTTAGATAAATACAGATACGTTTTTTCTACATGATAGAGGGACTCAAATTCCTTGATCTTTGCTAAAATGATACATAGAAGCAAATACAATTTTACCAAATTCACTATCCTGAGTTCAGCAAATACAATTTTACCAAATACTATACAATGATAGTATATGTCTTAAGGTAAAGAATGTGATAAATGTCTTGGGCTTTGATAAAGGAAAAGAATGTATCACAAAATGAGAAGATTATTCATATAGCAAAAACAAATGTTTAGTAAGAAAAGTACAGGCGGGGGTTGGGTGGGGAGGAGGGAGATTTGGACATTGGTGATGGGAATGTTGCACTGGTGATGGGTGGTGTTCTTTACATGACTGAAACCCAAACGCAATCATGTATGTAATCAAGGTGTTCAAATAAAAAAAAAGAAATACAATTTAATAGAACAAGAAGAGTAAAGAAACATATTTAAGGAAAAAGTATGCAAACAGAGACAAAGAAATTTGGGTATTTGAAACAGATTATAAAAATGTAAGTAGGGGCCTGAGCTATGCCACAGTGGTAGGGTGTTTGCCTTGCACTCGGTTGACCTGGGACAGACCTTGGTTCCATCACCTGGCATCCCATATTGTCGGTCCCCCAAGCCAGGAGCTATTTTTGAGTGTGTAGCCAGGAATAACCCCCAAGCATTACAGTGTGTGGACCAAAACCAAAACCAAAACAAAACAAAAAAATTCTAAGTATTACAGAACTAGAATTCCCTCAATTCAATGTTAATATGTACCTAAAATATTATTGTGAAAGATATGTAAGTCAATATGATCAAAATAAAAATTATATATAATAAAAAATAAATAAAATAAATTACATAAAACTAAAAAAAAGAACTAGATAAATCAAATTCAGAACTTTAGGACTTATGTGGCATATTTTTTAAATGTACTTTCTCTGTACTGTCAAAATATATCTGAAAAACTAAAATAAATTCAAGTCACTACCTGCACCAAATTTCTTCTCTCTCTTTGTCTCTCTATCTCTGTCTCTGCCTCTCTCTGTCTCTCTTTAGTTTCTTGGGCCACATCTGGTAGTGCTCAGGGGTTACTCCTGGCTCTGCACTCAGAAATCATTTTTGGCTTAGAGGACAATATGTGATGCAAGGGATGAAACTTACATCCATTCTGGATCAGCTGCATGCAAGGCAAATGCCCTACCTCTATGCTACCACTCTGGCCCTTTTATTTTCATGGTACTTGATAAAGCAGACAAAAGTCAATATGAATATAGAATATTTTAAAAATATTCAAAATCTTTGAATAACTTTTGTTTTGCTAAAAGTTATTTTAATACTTTTTAAATTTAAACACTGTTATTAAAAGTTGTTCAAAATTGGGTTTGTCTGTAAGATTGAACTCCATCAATTTTAAGTATTTTTCTCTGTATAACATGATGTAAAATGTTTAAACTTTAAACATTTGAAGTCTTTATTTTAATATAAAAGATTTAGTCAAGAGCAATTATCAGCTAGTTTAGTTCAAATTGACTATTGTAATGCATTCTCTAACAGTTTTTGATGCCAGCAATTTTAGCATTGTGGTTGTCCACCCTCTCTTCTTATCACTAATGAACATAAAGCAACTGATTTTTATTGTCTTTCCATCAAGCAGTTTTTGACTAATTTGTGAATTTACTGTGGTTTTTCTAAATCTTAGAACAAACTCACTTAATTATGATGAGTATTATGTGCAGATGAACTTGTCTTGTCTATATCTGCATCATAGGCATATAAAATAAGCCTTATATAAATATAATTTATTAAAATAACAAGCTATTTATTATAAACTGCTAGAAATGAATTATTCACATTGTTTATTCCTGTGTACTCCATAAAACCTAACCCAGATCATACAATAGAGGTCCAAATTTATTTTTGAATATATTTTGTATTTATTAGGTCATACAGAATTTAGGCAATTGCTCCTTATGAAAACAATAGCTATTGGTTCACTGAATACCAAGAAGAACAAAGCAACCATAGATACATTAATTTTATAAATTTGGAGCCCGAGAGAATACAGTGATCAGGATGCTTGCATTGGATATGGCCAACATGTGATAAATTTCTATTTTGGGTTCTATCGCCCACACCATATATGGTACCTCATGTAGCACCAGGAATGCCATCCTCAGTGAAGTGTCAGGAATAGGGCCTACCTGCCAGCATCACTACCAAGTAAGGTCCTAAAATAATTAAAGCAAAATTAAATTTCAGATTTTTCTATTCAAATTGTTTTATCAATATATTATTAGATTAAATAATGTTTATTATTAGATTATAGTAATTAGGTTAAATAAAATTGTGATTCAGAGAAATTTATATTTGACAGGATACATCGTTGATTGTGTAGAATGGTAAATAATAAAATTTTGATATATGGTAAGACTTAGAAATCTAGAAGTCTAGTTAGATAGTCTTAGAAGGTTTGGTGGTTTGGATGAGACCTCTGATCTAAGAAATGCATCTTTTGGGGGAAAGGTCAAAACAACTTGGGTAATAAAAAACAATGGCAATAAGCAAAAAGAAATAAGCAATAGGCAATAGGCAAAAAGAAGTAAGCAACAGTCAATAGGCAATGTCCTATAGAAACAATTACTGAGGTATATTCATATAACAGGCTGTCAAGGTAAAGGGTTAGTTATTAAGGGTTTTGGGGATAATTGGAGGAATATTGGGAGTCACTAGGAGGTGTATTGCAGTGTCATTGGAAGCATAATTCAAGTATGTTTTAAATTGTTTAGCATTAATGAAGTTGTAAATCATGGTTTATCAATTAAAATTCGGTTAAAATTAACTTGGGCATGAGTATGTTATTGTCTATAGCAGCATTTTTCAACCACTGTGCCGTGGCACACAAGTGTGTCTGGTGTTCTGTGAAAAAAACTTCAATTTTGTCTGTAACATGTGACTTTGGCTCACAAATAGACCAAATAGAAATATGAACAATTATAAAACACTTCATTATTTCATAATAAAGCAATTATAAAATAATTTTTGTGTTTATTTGATTTCCATTCAAGATAATTACTTTATATATAGTTAATATAGGCACAGAGTTAAATTTTTTTAATATTTTCTTTTTTTTTGTTTTTTTGTTTTTTTGTTTTTTGTTTTTTTGGGTCACACCCGTTTGATGCTCATGGGTTATTCCTGGCTAAGCACTCAGAAATTGCCCCTGGCTTGGGGGGACCATATGGGACGCCGGGAGATTGAACTGCGGTCCTTCCTTGGCTAGCGCTTGCAAGGCAGACACCTTACCTCTAGCGCCACCTTGCTGTCCTCCTTTTTAATATTTTCTAATGGTAGTGTGCCTCGTGATTTTTTTTCATGAAAAAAGTTTGCCTTTGCTCAAAAAGGTTGAAAAACACTGGTCTATAGGATCCTAAACTCAACCAATAACATACAGCATTTTCAAAAGAGGATTTTATTTTATTTTTATGTTGTTATTGTTGGTTTTTTGGGGGGGCCACACCCGGTGACACTCATGGGTTACTCCTAGCTATGCACTCAGAAATCACTCCTGGCTTGGGAGACCATATAGGATGCCCGAGGATTGAACCATGGTCCATCCTAGGCTAGCACCAGCAAGGCAGATGCCTTACCACTCTGCGCCACCGCTCTGGCCCCCAAAAGAAGATTTACTGAGAAAGTCAGGATTCAGTAAATGTTTGAGTAGATAATTTTTATTTGCGTTTTTAAAACTTTTGGTCACAACTTCCAGAACTGGGAGAAAATATAGATTAACTATATAACAAAGACTTACTAATCAAATAATTAATAATGAATTAATAATCAATGTAATATTAACTAAACCAGCAGAGAAAACAAATGTGGGTCCATATAACCATCAGTCAAGGTTATATATAAACATGGAAATTGTTTTGGTCTCTTATATCAAGGTTCTTTGTGACAGTAAAAGTGTAATTAATAAATAATATAAATACACACAGATGTTGAATCAGACCCAAATTTAAAGGACTATGAAATTAAATGAACTTAGTAATGAGAAAAAGAAGCATTTTCTCAGAATTTTCATTGGAACAAAGCTAGAATTAAGATGATCATATGATTCATTTTTCAAACCAGTTCATCTTTGAAAGTATAAAGAAGCATTTTAATAATTTTATAAAGTTTACATTTTAAAAGCTTGTTTTTTTCAAGTAGTGTAATGCCTTCCTTTTGAACCCTAGCTAAAACAGTGTGGATAATAGGTAGTAGCAGTTAAGTTTCAAGGACTTTACTAAATATAAAAAGAAAAGGATTGGATAGAAGAATGAAAAACTAAATTACCTTTTGATAGTAATTATATCTTATTTACATGTGATGATTTTATCTTCTTCCCCTGAGGTATTAGTAAAGAGACAAAATGAATTGAGCTGATGATACTCTGCAATTGATATCCTAGAAGCCTCTAATGGACTATAGGGAGAAATATACCCTTTGGAGTTTTTGAATTAGTCATGAATTAGGTAAGAACATATACAGAAAATAATATAGAGTAACTTCTCATGATTCAAATACATCCATATCAGGATACAAATAGATAAAGATCTTTCCCAAGAGTTCCTTAAGTGACTATAAAAAGTAGAGATTTTTGTAACTTAAATAAATGTATTTGAGACAATGCTCTCTATGTATTTTTATCATTTGGAGGAATGTTCTCTCCTAAAATATCCAAAGTTGTGTTTTTATGTTCCTATGGCATTTCCCTAGGAGTGGTATAGCTAGACCAAATATTAGCTCACTAACACAACACAAAAATGCCTTCCGAACAACTATATTCACTGCAGCATTATTTACGTTAGCCAGAATCTGGAAACAACCCAGATGCTCGACAACAGATGCGTGGCTAAAGAAACTGTGATAAGTTTACACGGTGGAATAATATGCAGCCGTCAGAAAAAATGAAGTCATGAAATTTTCTTATACATAGTGGACATGAACATTATTATGCTGAGTGAAATAAGTCAGAAGATCAGAGGTAGACATAGAATAGTCTCACTCATCTATTGGTTTTAAGAAAAATAAAAGACTTTATTGTAATACTACCCAGAGATGAGGAATGGAAGGACCGGCCCATGATATGAAGCTTACCACAAAGAGTAGTTAGAAAATCTACATAATAACATAACATAATAACTACATAACAACAAAACAATATAACATCATATCTGCACTAACAACTATTATGGCAATGGTAGTGAGTGAGAGAGGTAGAATGCTTGTCTCAAATACAGGCAAGCAATGGAGGAGGAAAAGTTGGAGGACAATGGTGGAGGGAATGTTGCACTGGTGAAAAGGGACGTTCTTTTTTATAACTAAAACCCAACTTCAAACATGTTTGTAGTCATGATGCTTAAATTAGGATATTTTAAAAAATATTCAGAGCTAATTTCTTAATATGTGCCATCATTGCCTGAGTGACATATGCTATGCAGAATATCTTCAAAAAGTATCTTTTCATTGGAGAAATCTACTTAAAGAGGCAAGATTTTATTATCTGAAGTATCACATAACAAAATTTAAGCAACACTAAAACTCTTCAGAATTAATTAGCTTTATTAAAGACATCAACAGTAAAGGAAGAATCACATCAAGCAAGTTCAAAGATGGAAAAATAGGGTTAAGTATTAAGTTTTGGTGCCTCCTTCTCCAAACTACAGACAGAATGACTCTACTTTCAGCCTCTTTTTGTTTCTGTTTCCTAACAAAAATCATCCCTTCCACGATATATAAAACCATCTTCTCTCTGCTCAAAATTACAGTCTCTGTTCTATTCTTTGCCCAGAATATAAATTGTAGTTTATTCCTTTGCTTTTGAATTTGAAGTCATGTGAATTCTCCATAGATATGTAATTAAATTTGGCCTTTCCTCCAATGAATGTGTCTAATGTTAATTTATTTGCTCATTCAGACCTTGTAGAACATAAAAGGTGGTATTTTATTTCCTGTATTCTGGCATGAATCAATTCATAAATTTGGGTAAAAAGCTTCAAATTTATTTCATTTTAATATTATTTATTTACAGACATAATTTATATGAATTGTGTCTCTAAGAAATATGGAAGATTTCTGGAAAAGTGAAAAAAATCACCTTTTAAACTAGCTGAATAAAATATAACAAACATTTTTAAAATATAATTTTCAAGTGCTAAATATAAAAGAAAATCTCTTCAGACAGGATAAAGAGCTCATTTGCTGAAGTCATACAGCAAGCATGAATTATATAGTTAGGGTAAATAAGAAAGAGACCCTAACAGAAAGACAGTATCCTGAAAGAGAGACATTTCAAGAATAGAACAGACCTGAAAAATCTGCCCAGACTCAAGAAGATCTTAGGGAAGTCTGTATTGGAGTCCAGAAGAAATGATAATTTGTTTGAGGTTTTTGCCCTGAATAGCAATCAAACAACAGTGTCATAATTTGAAGCAATGCTTTGAATATCTCTGCAACCCTAAAATAAACAATTAAGTTAAAAGTAATCCTAAAATAATAATATCCATTTGAATCAGGCAACACAAATAAATAATCTCATTGGGGAAACATCTATAAAAATTTTTAGCAAATCTGCATATTTACTCATTTTTCCTTTTTTTCTGATTTTGAAGAAATAAAAATGAAGACACAGAAGTGTTTTTTGCATTGCTATCTGAATTCTGGAAGTTTTTCTCATCTTTCCCATACTATGTATAAAGCTTTTGACACCATGCCTTCCTGTCTGTGAGCATGCAACAAAATAAATATAATTTAGGAGTGGACAGCTTATGCAGGGCTTTTCTGAGATATAAAAAAAGTAATATTCTTTCATTCAATGTTTATTTTTAGGATGTGTCTTTAAATCTATGTGTTTGTCATTATGGATTGCAAATCTTATCTATATTGATCCCTACTATCCGTTTAACATCTAAAAAGCTTCAATCATATCTCTGCTGTTTAATGTCTTCTTCAACTATTGTAATCTCAATTTTTCTAGCTCTCAGAAGCAATAAAATCTCCTTTCTCATTTATCATTCTGGTCCTGTCAATCCCTTTTGCCTTTTCAATGTCTTTCCTGTGACATTATTCCTTTCCCTACTGAGGGAGATTGTCTCAAATGGTAAGTCACTGAGTGTATTCAATCAGCCACCATTATAGCGTCTGGCTTCCTGAGACATGTTTGTAGCCTATTTCATAAATTTATAGTTCTTAAAAGCAAACCTAATTTTGCAATGAAACAACCAATCCCCTTTTCATCAAAAACTAGGATAAAATATGTCTTTGGTGTAAACAATACTGTACTGTTGCTGTAATCTAATTGGAATAAGTTTATACTGTGTGTTCTCTAAAATCATTTCTCTTGGGTTTCTTATTAGAGTGGGTATTAGTTTAACCCTACATCAGTCTCATTTTGTCTTTTATTTCTTCTCTACTTTGTCCTTTGTCATTCTTCAGATTCAGCACATTTTTTAACCTAATGCAGGCAGTAGCCCACTGCCCCTGTGTACAGTGCACAACAATCTTTGTGCAGTACGTTTATATATATATTACACTTGTTCCTTGTGAAGGAAGCAGGAAAACTACTAATACAGAACCAACAAAGCATCTTCCTAGGTCAAATGCCTTGTGAAAAATTATATAATAAGCTCTCCAACAGCCAAAATTACTGGCCAGCTCTCCTCATTTCTATTTTTGCCACTAAACTTAAGCCCAGACAACTAAACATATTTTTGAAATTTAAGTCTACTATGAGGATATTACAAGGTTCTTGATAAGGTTGAGCGATTCCTCTTTTGTGACTTCATGAATGACTAGATTTGCATATAGTTTGCATGCATTTGCATGATAAACTAAAGGTCTTCAATATTCTAGTGCATATTTAAAATATGCTAACACTATTGTATCTTCTAGTATCTGTTTTTGCTATGCTCAAGAATGTTTTGCATTGTCTTAAATTTGACTGATACAATGCTTAGTTTCTTACTCATCTATATTTATCAATCTTTCATTTTTCCTACCAGCTTTGGTGATATATACCATTACTCTACATAGTTAAGCATTTAAGCTTGTGACTTAGGCAAGATAAAACTATTTGAACTTCAGGGGAAAAATGATGTGAAATTAATTTTGTGTAGAGTCAGGGCATACAGGAAGAATATATAATAGAAAGCATATAGTGTTCACTCTGACCTTAGAGTACTATGTGGATAAAAAATGCATTTTCAGTATTCATATTCTTGAATAATATTCATAAAAAGTCACACATTACATATTTTTCACAAATGAAAAAATTTTGAAGGATAAATCTGGTTGAAAAATTAATGAGAGAGGATTGAAATGCAGTTATACTTTAAAGTCAGTGGCACTCCCTCAATATCAATTTGTCTAATAGGGCCTTTTTACATATGACAAATTCTCAAAGGTCTACAGGTCCCTGGCACTTTATATCCATCAATTATCTAAAATTTATTAAGGTTCCTCCCACACATGGGATACTGAGAAAGACAAAATCTTCTTAATTATAAAATGTATAATTTTGCTAGTAAAAAGGGAATAGCAACCATGTTTAACTACTAGACACTGGAAAGCATATAATGTGGAAAGTATGTCTATGTATGAAAAGAAAGGTTATGTCAAAGAAATTCTCCCAACCTTCCTCTTATTTTGCTGTGAAGTTAAAACAGGTTTGATAATGCAAAAACAAAGAAACGGAAGAAAAAGCACCTGGCAGAGTAGAACGTTCCTTGGAATTCTTACATTTTTCAGAACAAGACTTCTAACATAATTACTAATCTAATGCATAGTATGTAAGATATGAAAGAGCCACCAAGAACAGGCGTGGGATCTAAGCAAGTTTTCAAAAGCATTTAAGCTGTTTCTCAGCAACTTCTACACTAGTGTATTCCTCGAGAGGAGAGTGTTGCTTCACTCAGCTGGATGGTGTGTGAATCACAAAATGAATTGCAGCAGTTCTGCAGGTTGACATCTACAAACGGTGTGAAGAAATATCTTAGGGTTGTCAAGAGATGTGAAAAATCTAGCCATCGAAATATTGCCAATACTCCTAAATGGATACTTTCTCGGAAAGCATGTTTCCTTATTTGTTTCTCACTCTCCTGTGGCAGGGCTAACGTACTATTCTTTAAGGTGTTAGAAGAGGCAAACTCCATGGAACTTGTTTATTTTCCTGAGCAGTGACTTTGAAGAATAAACTATGTGGAACTTGGAGAGATAACTGTTTATTTTGTGATGATGCTTTTCTACTGATTCACTGCTGATTTTTTCCAAAATAAACATATTTTTGTATTTTGGGTCATATTGAGGACAACCATAGAAATGGGCCATGTTAAATATATTGGGTGTCCTCAGAGAAAATTCTCTTAATTTTATTATTATATTATAGGCATAATATTCCTTTTGTAATGTTTTAATAATATTAGTCATGATTTGGAAAACAGCCCATTTTCCTTAAAGTTCCTTTAATTTGTTTGTTTGCTGTTTTTGGGCCACATTCAGCTGCATTCATGGGATACTCCTGGCTTTTTGCTCAGAAATCACTCCTGGCTCTGGAGACCATATGGGATGGCCAATCGAACCCAAGAGTCTGCCACTTGCAAAGCAAATGCCTTACCACTGTGCTATCAACTCTGGCCCTGAATTTTTTTTTTTTTTTTGGTTTTTGGGCCACACCCGTTTGATGCTCAGGGGTTACTCCTGGCTATGTGCTCAGAAATCGCCCCTGGCTTGGGGGGACCATATGGGACGCCGGGGGATCGAACCGCGGTCCTTCCTTGGCTAGCGCTTGCAAGGCAGACACCTTACCTCCAGCGCCACCTACCCGGCCCCGAATTTTTTATTTTTTATTAAAGTTTTTTATTCAAAAATTGCATTAAGTAGCATTAATATTATGTTCTAGACTTAAAATATATGTCAGAAGTGTAATGTCTCTCTATCATTGATAATTAGATTTTTCCTGATTTCCTTGTTCCTCACCACCAGAAGATTTTTATGTAAAGATATGTGCATGCCTATCATCATTGCAACATTATTTAGAACAAATAAAATCCAAATTAAGTACCCAATAATAATTGTATATGTACACACAATTATGTGACTCATAAATTTACTCAATTATAAGAAATGATGAAATTTTACTTCATATTCTACAAAATGGAAGGAACTGGAGGATACATATTAAGGAAAGTGAATCAGAAAGAAAAGAAAAATACAGGATTTTTGCACTCATATAGAAGCATAATCAAAGCAGGAGCTGGAAGGTATATATACAGAAGGTCTAGCACTTACCTTGTATATAGTGAATATCACTGGCACCTTAAATGGATCTCCAAGTAAGGATTGACCGCTGAGTACAAAACCAAGAATAAACACTAGGTACAGTCTGGTGTGCGTATCCACCCTCCCAAATGAAAGAAAATAAAATCTAATGAATAGTCCCCCAAATCGATGATGAGAGCCTCTAGAAGGATTTCGCCCATTTTCGGGGTATTAGACTCTTACCCCAGTTTATTACTTTTCTCTTTCCCAGGCAAAACCACGCAACTTGAAATAGCTAGTACTGCCTCCAGTTAGAGGGGGAAATAAGGGAGGCATCAAGTCCAAATAGGTCCAAGACTACTAAGTCGTAGGTTAGATACAAAGGGGACCACACACTCTAGTCGCCCTGGGGGTGAGGGAAAAAGAAATCAGAGGGAAAACAAAAACGGAGGAATAGGGAGGACAATTTGGTGATGGGAATCCCCCCTGATTTTATGTAAATATGTACCTAAAATATTATTGTCAACAATATGTAAGCCACTATGATAAAAATAAAAATTATATTAAAAAATCTAATGAATAGAAATTATAATGAAAATAATCCTAGACACTATAATTCAAGTTTTCATAAGTTTAAATATGTTGATCAGTTGTTCAATTAAGTCTTAGAGGAAGAATATAGCAACATCTACAGTTATAAAACAAGACCCTATTTGAATTCTTATGCATTATTTCTGGTTTCACCAACCATCACATTATCAGTATATTGTGATAGTATATTTAACAATAAAAATATTAATGGGAAAAAACACTGTCTTCTATATTAGTGACTTTTAACAAAACTGTCTTCAAATTGTACATAATGACTGTCAAGACAGGAATAACTGATAACTTAAAATACATAATGCTGACCATTTTGGATCTTTTTTTTAAGAAAATAAAATATAGAGCTGGAGTAATAAAATAGTAGGTAGGGCATTTGCCTTGCACCAGGCCAACGTGGGTTTGATCTCTGGCATTTCATATAGTCCCTCAAGCACAGACAGGTTAATTCCTGAGCTCAGAAGTAATGCAGGAGTAACTACTGAGAACCACTGGGTATGGCCCAAAACAAACATAAAAATAAAGGGAAATAAATCTATAATTCAAAGTCTAAAATTTTATAATAATTTTCATTAGTATTTTACTCCTTTTTAACTTCCCAGTTCTTAGCAATATATTATTTATGTTTACTTTTTTTATTTTGATGTTTGTGTGTGTATGTATGTATATATATACCTTCCAGTTCCTGCTTTGATTATGCTTCTACATGAATGCAAAAATCCTGTATTTTTCTTTTTCTTCTGATTTACTTCACTTAATATGTGCCGTCCAGTTCCTTCCATCTTGTAGAATATGAAGAGAATATGAATAGAATAAAATTTTATAGTTTCTTATAACTGATTAATATTTATGAGTGCACATAATTGTGTGTACATATAAATAAAATTCTGTTACTAGCATGCTAATTCTAAACAGGTCTATTTTTTTTATAAAGACGGATAGTATAGTGGGTAGATTGCTTAATTTACATGACATAAATCTGGGTTTGGTGTTTGGCTCCCCATTTGTTCTCTCTAAAATTTCCAAGAGAGATTCCTAGCCACAGATTCAGGTGTGTAACCTGAGCAGCACTGGGTGTAGCAAAAGAATAGCAAAAATAATTAGAATTAAAAATTAATTGCTTTTCTACTATAGCTTTACTGTTACACATCTGATCTATAAATCTCTATTCTATAGCTCCAAACCATGGGCAGCCTGTCCCATAAGCTCCATTTGATGTTTTATCTAAATTTCTTAAGTACTTTCACATCTAATTTAAAAACATCTTTCCTGTGTTCTAACTGCTGTGTTCAATAATTGTACCTATCACTTTTATTTTATTTGTAAATTTAATTGTTTTTGGTTTTTCTTTTTTGGTTTTTCACACCCGTTTGATGCTCAGGGGTTACTCCTGGCTAAATGCTCAGAAATTGCCCCTGGCTTGGAGGGACCATATGGGACGCTGGGGGATCAAACCGTGGTCCTTCCTTGGTTAGCACTTGCAAGGCAGACACCTTATCTCTAGAGCCACCTCACTGGACCCTTGTTTGTAAATTTATAAAAAATAAGTACACATATTATTCATCCTGTGTTTTCCAATCTTTATGATATTACCATAGCTAAGAAAGAACACTCCATCTTAGATATTAAATAAGTGCACCTGTGAAATAAGAACTTTTTTATATGTAAGTTGTGTGATTGTATTATTGATGGTGAAAATTATCTACAAAAATGTTTTCCATTTAGTGGCATTTTATTACATCAGTGTGTTATGAGGGGCCAGAGCAATAGCACAGTGGTAGTACATTTGCCTTGCACATGGATGCCTCAATCCCTGACATCTGATATAGTCCTCCCGAGCCTACCATGAGCATTTTCAAAGAGCAGAGCTGAATAACCCCTGATATCTGCCAGATATGGCAACAAAACAAAGCAAAACAAAAACAAAAACTAAAATCTACTATGGAAAAGCATTGATTACAAGATGTAAAATCTACTAGTTAAATAAAATTGATGGAAGGAATGCTGAAGGTTTCTTCAAGGACAAACCTTTCATGTATATATGTATGCATATATATATACACATCTATATATACACATCTATATATACACACACACAACACGCTGTGTACCATTATTACCATCATCATTTAACAACAGTAGTAATGCATGTGTATAGGGCAATGAGTGAAAAAGTGATAAAAATTGTGATAAACATGGTTCACTATACCTGTGCTGCCAGAAAATAGCATACTTCAGAAGTGATTGTTTATGTCTAAAAATTAATGTCTAAATATTAAAGGTACAAGGGGTCAAATACATGGCTGTGAAGAAAAAGGCTTATCCTCTTTAGTGGAAAACAAACTTTCCATGACTAAGTGAGAATTTTCTGGAGTTATGTAGAAAAAGAAGTTAAATTTTTTCTACACAAGTCAAAATATGATATAACTTTGACTATATGATTTATGAATTCCTAGCAATTCTATCAAAAGCAACTTAAATCCATTCTATAGAAACACTAACAATCCAGGACACATGGTACTCAATGAGTAGAGTTCTAGTAAAAATTACAATTTCCTCTAAGCAGCTAAATAACGGCAAGGAAGAGCTGAAGATATAAAAGATTAAAAAATTATGTTCTGTGAACTATAAATAAGAATTTTAATTGACAGTGCAAATTCTTGAAATCAGAGGACTGAGTTATCATTGAAGATAAACTTTCT